>NW_025225409.1:93438-100193 GCF_018294505.1 Triticum aestivum
GCTCCTACAAGCTCGTACGGGCTCATACGATGTCCAAACACAACAAAAATGTGCACACATCTTGTGCACCTAAGTATCTTTAGTTCCCCAAAATTTCAATTTTTTTTGAATTTTGTTTCTATTTTTTCGAATTTACTGTTCACATGCGTACAAAATTTATGATTTCCTTTGCCACGAGCTCTCAGGGTGTCCGAACGGCACACAAATTTGCACGCGCCTTGCGGACATGACTATCTTCGATCCCACAAAATTTCAGATTTTTTTGATTTTTTTTGCTATTTTTTTCTGGGTGGTCAAAGTCCTTTGACCGGACGGTAGAGGCGTAAAAGGGCATTTCTATAAGTGACACTAACGGTGGAGGGGCAAAACTGAGCATACCTAAAAATTAGGGGCAAAACTGAGTAGTGGGTTCGAGTTAGGGGCAGAACTGGAATTGGCCCTTTTTTTTCGTTTCTGTTTCAAAAACAGAATAGTTTCTGTTTTTAGATTGCTTATATCTTTTAGGTTTTAGAGCCAAATTGAGTGATTCTTTTTGCTCCGTGTCACAAATTCGTTGAAGTTCCTGTTTGTGCCTTTAGTTTTCAAATTTTAGTAGTTTAAATTTGAGTTTGATGAAATTTATTCAAATCACTATTTTGGTAGTATCTTGAGTTTTATGAAATACTTTTGATTGATTCTTTTTGCTACTGTTTTGTTATTGTTTTGTTTATCCAGTAGCTTATAGTTGTTTTTTGGTTTTACTTATTTTAAATTAGGCTTATTGCAAAAACAATACTCTTTTGCTTATGTAATTGTTTTAGTCATATAATTAGTGTTTTTAAATTATTTTTAGTTAATTCTTTTTGTAAATTTTTACATATTGTCATATGTTTATGTTAGACTGCAGTAGATAAATTTTTGTAGTTATTTATTAGTGTTTAGTTACTGTTTTAGTATTTGTTTGTTTAGTTCATAGTGATAGTTGATAAAAGTAGTTTCATTAGTTCCAAAAGTAATTTTTTTGTCAGTTCATTATATGTTGTCATTGATTCTACTATTTAGGAATAAATTAGTTTGATAATTATTTTAGTATTGTTTACTAGGTCTTGGTGTTTTGCTAGTTGTTATAGTTGTTCTGGTGTTAACTAGTCAGTTACAATAGTTTTCATACTAGTTCTTTTTGCTAGTAAATGCTTTAGTAAATTATTTTGTTGTTGTTTCATTAGAATTATATTTTCTTTGATGTAGAAAAGTTACTAGAGTAATTTAGTGTTGTTGTGATAGAATTGGTGTAAGTTGGTCTCTAATAGTTTTTCTTGAAGTTTTCTTTTGAAGTTTCCTTTTGGTTTTTATTTGTTTTTCTTTTATCCCATTATTGTTTTATTTGTTTCTTTTTTAATGTTATTTTGGTTGATAGAATTGATTGCTAGAATTGTTGCTTATGTGAGTATAATGTTTGACTATATAGATTTTCTCGGAGTGACGAATAGTTTATCAAAGATTCCAAGATCATTATTATCTCCATCAAGTAATACCAGGCAAGTTCACTTTGACCATGTTATTCATACCTATGTTTTATTGCATTTAGTATCACCCTACATTGTCCCTCTAGTAGTGTTATTGGATCTTGTAGTTGAGTAGAATGCATAAAGTAGGAACCCATCTCCCTGTTACCAAGCCCAGGACGTTATTTATTTTAATGCTACGCTATAGTAGATGGGGTTGGTATGAGTGCTCGGGAGTGGTGTGAGAATGGAGGACTCTATGTCAATGACGACAACTTCATGATGGCATTGGCAAGGACTGCATCTTCATGACCTCAAGATTTCGAGACTCGAGACAAGAATTCAATACACACTACTGGGTGAAGGATGGTTGACGGACACCCTAGAGAAACCAGTGGATGGCCGGGATGCATGGAGAAGTGCCATGAGATCTTGCGGAAAGCATCACCCAGACTCAAAGAGACAGAAGAATACTTCATGCTCGGAAGCTTACCTGTGTAACCGCAAGTCACTATGGGCTCTGGCTTGGTTAAACTTAGTTATGACTCTGGCTGGGATGGTGCTAGCAGATGTAAAACTACGGTAGGATTGGATGAGCACCGGACAGTGGTCAGGGGAACTCTTTGGAAAACCATGTTTCAGTCGTCTTGTTCTCAAACACCCTGAAATAAGGGAACGTAAAAAGAAGGATCGAATCTTGCGGGTAAAGTGTACAAACCTCTGCAGAGGGTTTAAACCTAATCAATTAGCCGTGTCCCCGGTTACAGACAATTTGAGCCTCTGGACTTGGATCTATCTCAGAACTCTCAACACCAGACTGATAACTTAATTGTGGGCAACTTATGATGATTTTGGGCTATGAGACATAGGTTGGCGGAACCATGTCATGATAGAAAACTCCGTAGTACAGACTCCGGTTAATTCCTTTGATGTAGGGAAAATAAAACTCGCTTTTATGCAAACAAAACTCAGATACAGAGCCACAAAGCCATATTGCATATAGTATACTTTATCATTTGTTTTCTCTTATTGTGATCTTGTCGGTACAGTCAATGTACTGACCTACACGGCTGCAACGTATCATGTTGCAGATATTTCTTCGATGAGTAAGAGTTACGATACAGGGTTACGGTCTACACTCAACTTGCCAATGGCGTTGATGGGACTCCACACCCGTTGATTGTTTTCGCTGAGACTTATAAGGTATATATCAGTTTTACGTTAATTATACATGTGATTGCACTTTTTTATATACATTGATGTACTGTGTGTGCCAGCATACTGATCCAGGGATGGCACCGATACACAGAGGCTTGACCGTCTAAGGTCGGGTCGCTACAGATATGGTATCAGAGCACATGTTGACTGTAGGAAGTGACCCTACGAAATGACTTAGTAATATGAAGACCCCAATAGGAATGACCTTTGTTTCGTACTACTCTCGTAACACCTGATTTCTTTTACTGAACCTTCCCAATTTCAAACTATAGATGGAGAGCTACATTCTAAACAAAAGAGAACACTACGAGAAGGTTCTTGGAGGCCCCTTCCTTGTGGAGCTAGTCAGGCTGCTGAAGCCACCGATACCTGAGATCAAGGCAACTAAGAGGACGACTAGATCATGGGGAGTCAAGGCGCAAGTTTTTGGCCGTAAAGAAGACCCCAAGACTGCAGACATCAGCTTTGGAACTATAAATGGTGACTGTGATATGGGCATCATGTAACGCCCTCGATGCGGCTATATCTCCTACGTGTCGAAGCACGACTTAGAGGCAGAACCGCATTGAAAGCAATGTCGCAAGTGAGGTAATCTTCACACAACCCATGTAATACATAAGGGAAAGAGATACATAGTTGGCTTACAATCGCTACTTCACACAATACATGAGTAAAGCATTACATCATCCAGATACAATCAAGGTTCGACTACGGAACCAAAATAAAAGAAGACTTCCCCAAATGCTACACAGATCCACGATCGACCCCAACTGGGCTCCACTACTGATCAACTAGAACGAATCAACACAAAGGGCAAGATCTTCATCGAGCTCCTCCTTGAGCTTGGTTGCATCACTTGCTGGGTAACATCGGCACCTGCAAACTGGTTTTGGAAGTATGTGTGAGCCACGGGGACTCAACAATCTCACACCTCGTGATCAAGACTATTTAAGCTTATAGGAAGGGTAAAAGGTATCTGGTGGAGCTGCAGCAAGCGACGAGCATATATGGTGACTAACATATTCGCAAAAGAGAGCGAGAAGAGAAGGCAAAAACATGGTCGAACAACTATGATCAAGAAGTGATCCTAGAACAACCTACGTCAAGCATAACTACAACACCGTGTTCACTTCCCGGACTCCGCCGAGAAGAGACCATCACGGTTACACACGCGGTTGATGCATTTTAATTAAGGTCCACTTCAGGTTTTCTACAACCAGACATTAACAAATTCCCATCTGCCTATAACCGCAGGCACGGCTTTCGAAAGTTCAAATTCCTGCAGGGGTGTCCCAACTTAGCCCATCACAAGCTCTCACGGTCAACGAAGGATATTCCTTCTCCCAAGACAATCCGATGAGACTCGGCATCCCGGTTACAAGACATCCTCGACAATGGTAAAACAAGTCCAGCAGCACCGCCCGAATGTGCCGACAAATCCCGATAGGAGCTGCACATATCTCGTTCTCAGGGCACACTCAGATGAGACATCCTACGAGTAAAACCAAACCTCAAGTTGCCCCGAGGTGGCCCCGCAGTCTACTCGGTCGGACCAACACTCAGAGGAGCACTGGCCCAGGGGGGTTAAATAAAGATGACCCTTGGGTCTGCAGAACCCAAGGGAAAGAAAAGGCTAGGTGGAGAATGGTAAAACCAATGTCGGGCATTGCTGGAGGAGTTTTATTCAAGGCGAACTGTCAAGGGGTCCCCATTATAACCCAACCGTGTAAGGAACGCAAAATCCGGGAACATAACACCGATATGATGAAAACTAGGGCGGCAAGAGTGGAACAAAACACCAGGCATAAGGCCGAGCCTTCCATCCTTTACCAAGTATATAGATGCATTAATTAAATAAGAGATATTGTGATATCCCAACGAAAATATCCATGTTCCAACAAGGAACAAACTTCAATCTTCACCAGCAACTAGCAACGCTATAAGAGGGGCTGAGCAAAGCAGTAACATAGCCAAACAACGGTTTGCTAGGACAAGGTGGGTTAGAGGATTGGTTTAACAATATGGGAGGCATGATATAGCAAGTGGTAGGTATCACAGTATAGGCATAGCAAAAGAGCGAGCAACTAGCAAGAAAAGATAAAAGTGATTTCGAGGGTATGGTCATCTTGCCTGAAATCCCGCAAGGAAGAATACGAGTCCATGAAGAAGACAAACGGACGTCGAATATCGGGTCCTCACAAACGCGACATTATCGGAACCAACCCGAAGAAGCAACACCGGAAAGAAGCACACAACATAGTAAACAACCAACACATGAACATGGTATGATATGTGGGATGCGTATGTGATGCATATGCATGATTTGGAAAGGAATGATTGAACCTAGCCTCAACTTGGAAATCCAAGAGTGCCACTCGAAAGGTGAGGTGATTTCGGTTGAAATCGATATACAGATCACCGGAATCGGATGCACGTTTTGGAAATGGCAAGCAAAACAAATATGGCACCGGTCTGCGATAAACAGCAAGTAGCCATCTAAATGCATCAAGATAACTATGCTACAACACTCAAACATGGCAAAAAAATACATGGCAGGGATAGACTCATGATGCTTAACAAAAGATGAACACTGAGCTACGGCTAAATCATCCATTAACAGGTTCAAATAAGCATGGCAAAAGAGCAAATGATAACAGGTTTCAGACTTGGTGAAATTAACACAAGTCTGGAATTTATCATCAGGAAGCAAACTTTAGAGCATGAAAACTACATGCTACAGGAACATATCATGGCAAAGCAAGGCATGGCATGAAGCTACTCTAAGCATATAACAAAAGTACCTTAGTGACCTTGAGCCAAAAGGGATCATAAAATACAATTGCAAGCATGTGAACATAGCAAAAACATAAACAGATTCAGACTTTGGTGAAAAATTGGAGCATGCAAAATAGTTAACGAGTAGGCATGTTTACGAGCTCGATGCACTCACTACAAAGCATGGCATGACAAACTAAGCATAAACCCATCAAGAAGACATGGCATAGAAGCTAGACATGGCAAGAACAACAACATAGCATGCACGGATCAATAGCAACATCCTCGGCAAAATCGCTAAATATGTCAACAATCTGCCAGGAACATTTTATAGCAAACGTAGAGCTCGATTGACTCAAGCTAGTTGCTCCATAATTGCAAACAAAGACATGGATGGATAGAGCACCACAATATCTACAAAACATCCTTACTGATCATCCTCAAAAGAGGCGTGGATCACTAGGAAACAACATGAACATATGGCATAAAAACAAAAATAGGACAAGGACTTTGTGAAATTCTAAGTCCCTGAAATCAGCATTAACGAGTAAGCTACTTTGCATGCTTGTGCTAGTCACCACAAAGATCACAAAAATACATAGCATACACCCCTGTAAAGATGGCATGGCATTCATCAAAACACATGTAGAGCTGAGGATCATAGCATGCACACATAAATCATAGCAAAAATGACAAAAGGCCATTTGCTGAAACAGATCTGACATAATCATCACATAGTCCTCTTCCAACAGCATTTCGGGCATCAAGATGAGCTCAAATGAAAATGATTCAATGATATGAAATGATGTACTCGTCGAGACGAACATTTTGATATGCTACACGCACGAATTGGAGCAACGGTGACGGAGTTATGGCATGAAGAAGTATGCAAATAATTATTCGGACTTGGAGAATTTCAACCTCGCAAAAGTCAACCCGGGATGGAGAGAAGCGGGACGGTGCGGATCCGGATCAGAACGGGGTGTTTGGTTCAGGGATGGATGGATCCCATCCCGTTTCTTCTCCAGCGAGGTGCCAAACTCCGGCGAGAGCGAGCTCCGGTGATGAGGCGTTCCGGCGCGGCCACGGGTGGCGACCAAAGCAGGTAGGCGGCGCGGGGCACCATGGAGGCGGCGGGGCTGGGGAGCTACTGCGTCGACGAGGTCCGACGAAGGGCGCGGCTGTGCTGGAGGCGGCGGCGAGCCAGCGCGGGAGGCGTGAACTCCGGCGATGCAGGGCGCGGACGGTGGCACCGGGACGGGCGCCGGGCGGCGGTGC
>NW_025225409.1:100553-111760 GCF_018294505.1 Triticum aestivum
CCCGGGGCTGCGGCCGACGAAGAGCCCCGACGAGGTCCCTGTGCGGTTGGCGGCGCACGGGCCGAGCGGCAGCGGGGACCGGGCCTGCCGCGGGCCGCAGATGGGCTCGGCGGGCCCACGGCGAAGTGGGCGCAGGGGAGGTGAGGTGGCGGCTCGGGATAGGCTGGCGGCGGCGGCGGGGTGATGTGGCGCGACGCCAATGGCCGGAGCGAGGTGGAGGGCGGACATGTCCGTCGGTGGAAGAAATGTCCGGCGGCGGCGGGGAAAGTTAGGGTAGGGTTTGCACCGCAAATTATGGAGGGGATCACATATATATAGGTAGAGGGAGCTAGGAGAGTCCAAATGAGGTGCGGTTTGCGGCCACGCGATCGTGATCGAACGACCGAGATGATGGAGAGGTCTTAGGTGGGTTTTGGGCCACTTTGGAGAGGTGTTTGGCTGCCACACACACCAGGCCTTTTCGGTCCCTCGGTTAACCGTTGGAGTATCAAATGAAGTCCAAATGGCACGAAACTTGACAGGCGGTCTACAGGTAGTAAACCAAGGCCACATGGCAAGTCTCGTTCCAATCCTAAAACATTTAATACCCGCACACGAAAAGAGGTAGAAAGGGGCACCAGAGGACATAGGAGCGCCGGATTGCAAAACGGACAACGGGGAAAATGCTCAGATGCATGAGACAAACATGTATGCAAATGCAATGCACATGATGACATGATATGAGATGCATGACATGCAAGCAATGAAAAGGCAACAACAGCAAATAACTGGATGACACCTGGCACATCAGTCTCGGGGTGTTACAACACTCCACCACTAAGAGAGGTTCTTGTCCCGAGATCTAGAATGGCACCGGAGGGAAAATGGAAGAGAAAGAGAAGAGGTAAAACTAAGTTGCTTCTTTGACCAATGACTGAAACCAAAGAACCTTGAAAAGGTTAAGCCAACTCGAGAAAAGGATACACCAGAGATAAATGAAGTTGAAAACACTCCGTTAGAAAAGATGAACAAGGAAGAACAACTTCGGGCAGAACTCCGATTGAAAAGAAAAGGAATTGAATAAGAACTTGGTAAGATGAGAAGATACTTGATGAAATCAACAACACACTGCCACCATAATTATTGAATGAATGGAACAAGGGGTAAGAAAGATCTCAGACAGCACTCCAGTTGAAAAGAGATGAAAGACTTGATAAAATGAAAGAGCTTGAGCAAAGGGACACAACACTCCGGTTAAATGCATAAACCAAGAAAAGAACACGATCCTGACAAAACAAGAAGAAGGGTTGACGAGAGCAACATCACAATGCCTCCGGAAGAAAAAAGAGAATGGAATGGAAAGAACGGAGGAGAGAACAATATCTTGAGGGAGCACGCTTACAACAAATGCTAGAACGGAGTTGTTGGAAAACCAACAACGAAAAGAATAATCTTGATATGGTCTTATGGAATACATCTCAAATTATGAGGTCACAACCTGCCACTCATGGAAAAGATTTGATTGGATTGATATAAACAAGGAGACGAGAAACTATTTCGCCGAGAGGATAAAAGAAGAACTTGTGTCATTTAAGAGCAGCAAATATAGCAACAATCCTTAGGGAAAGCTTTAGGTCAAATATAACCCAAGATAACTCCAATGGCGAGATTGATGGATTGAGAAGAGCTCATGCTCGAAGAAATTGGTGGGTTTAACTATCTCATTCTTGACAATTGTTGTATCATGAAACACGAACTCAAATTGTCACGAATGGCATAACACCACCTCAAATGATAAGGTTGAAAGAATCGCACTATCGAATGCAAGAAGAGGAATACTTGAGCTCCTCTGAAGAGAATCTCAATGAACACTTCGAGAAGGAATTAAATCCTTGATGAACCATCATGTAGAACCTCCATGAAGAACTCCGGTAATAAAAGAATGATCAAACGAAAGGAGAGAGAAGTTGGAAACACAAGGTGAATCCTTGCAATGATTTAGATGGATCTTCGCGATGAAATAATTGAAATAACTTTGAGCTCTGGAAAGAAAGATGGACAACTTGAATCGAGAATTTGATGAACCTCTGAAATAAGGAATTAAGTTATTCAATGAGACAAGAATAAGAATTACATTATGCGTATCCTTCACCAATTAAATTGCTGACAATCAACGGATTTGACATATTACTTATTCTCGTAGAAAAGATTAAGAGAGATATAACATAAACTTGAGAAGGTCTTCAACGAACCACCGGTAGGATTGGAAAGAACGAATGAATTGATATGATAAACGAAGGAAGAGAATCCTGAATGAAACACCGTTAGAATTAAAATGGCCGAAGAAAAAATAAAGGAACACCGGGAAGAATTATGAAATGAACGAAGATACTTGAGAGAATTTAGATACAAGAGGACGAATAGTTCACGAACTTCGTAGAGAATATTTGAATGATGCACCGGTAAGATTTGGAGAATGAGAGCTGAAAGCTGAGAATCAATACTTCTGAGATGATGGCCTCTAGATGATCAAACTGAGAAAGACTCCTGAGTTACTCCGGATGGGTGAAAATAATAGTCACAATGAAAACAATTATGAGAGGAAGACATCAAGCTAGAACCACGAATCTTGAAAAGAATGAAGCAATATTTAAAAGAAACTCTTCTTCGGTCTTCAAATCCGAGAATGACGATGAGAAACACCACCAAATTGTTGTGATGAGGACATCAATACAATTGTTACACCCACAGCCCCTGCTGCTATACATACTGGACCAATTACTAGAGCTCGTGCACGCCAACTAAATTACCAGGTACTTTCGTTTCTTGGTAATGATTCTAATGTTCATGAGAATATGATGCTGCCTAAATTGGATACATTTGTTTTGCTTACAAATGAAGGGCCTAGCTTGGAGAAGGATGAACATTGGAGCAAGAACAAGCATGGAGATGATGGCATGCGCAAGGGGAACAAGAACGGAGTTACAAGTGATGATTTCAGGACTTTGAAGCCACCATAATGGGTGCATGAAGCCTTGGACGAAATATACAAGATGCCACTTCATAAATTTCGTCCCGAGGCTATTTTAGGTGCTGCGTCACCTTATTATTGGGCCAGGCCCATGTAATTTCGAAATACATAAGTATAGGCTATTTTTAGAGTCCGTATGTGTGGGGAAACAAGAGATAGGGTTGATTTCGGTCCCCTCCACCAAGGGCCACGAAATTCCCCCCTCTTCCTCCATATATACAGCCCTTAGGGCATCGTTTAGACTTTGGGTTTTGTTTAGATTAAAAGTTCGCCATAGCTGCAACTTCGCGTACTTCGTTTGTGTTCAACGACCAGACAAAGGCGTCACAGAACCCCACCTTGATCAATAAAGCTTTCATCTTATATTCGCAATATCCAGATTGCAATCTTAGTTTCTTGCTTGTTCTTCGTTTGCTCGCAGGAAACAGACCCTCGTGGTCAGGTTGATCGTGCTCCGGCGTGGTCAATAACCTCTCGGAGTTGGTTTAGCGATTGCTAAGGCGCGACGTCCTCGCACGTTCGTAGTCGGATCGTCAAAGTCGACTTCCACCAAAGCGATATCCATCATCTCATCGAAAGATCGGGACCCTCGCCTCTATCAATTATCATTTATTTTCTCTAACACCTTAAAGGGACCATCAGCACGTGGCATTAACTTTGATTTGCGCAAATCAGGAAATCTATCCTTACGCAAATGTAACCAAACAAGATCTCCAGGTGCAAACACAACATGTTTTCTACCCTTATCTCCAGCAAGTTTATATTTAGCATTCATACGCTCAATGTTTTCCTTAGTTAACTCATGCATTTTTAAAATCAATTCAGCACGTTGTTTAGCATCAAAATTAACCTTCTCCGAAGATGGAAGAGGCAACAAATCAATAGGTGCACGAGGTAGGAAACCATACACAACTTCAAAAGGGCACATCTTAGTAGTAGAATGCAATGAACGATTATAAGCAAATTCAATATGAGGCAAGCATTCCTCCCACATTTTCTTATTATTCTTCAAAACAGCCCTAAGCATAGTAGACAACGTTCTATTGACTACTTCAGTTTGTCCATCAGTTTGGGGGTGACAAGTAGTACTAAAAAGCAGTTTAGTCCCCAACTTAGCCCATAAACTTCTCCAAAAGTGGCTAAGAAATTTAGTATCACGATCTGAAACAATAGTATTTGGCACACCATGCAAGCGAATAATTTCACGAAAGAACAAATCAGCAACATTAACAGCATCATCGCTTTTATGACATGGTATAAAGTGTGCCATTTTCGAGAATCTATCCACGACAACAAATATGCTATCCCTCCCCTTCTTTGTTCGAGGTAAACCTAAAACAAAGTCCATAGATATATCCTCCCAAGGAACACTAGGTACAGGCAAAGGCATATATAAACCATGAGGATTGAGTCGTGACTTAGCTTTTTGACATGTAGTGCATCGAGCAATAAAACGCTCAACATCCCGTCTGATAGAGGCGGAGGTGTCCCGTCTTTCGATGAGATGGTGGATTTCGCTTTGGTGGAAGTCGACTTTGACGATCCGACTACGAACGTGCGAGGACGTCGCGCCTTAGCAATCGCTAAACCAATTCCGAGAGGTTATTGACCACGCCGGAGCACGATCAACCTGACCACGAGGGTCTGTTTCCTGCGAGCAAACGAAGAACAAGCAAGAAACTAAGATTGCAATCTGGATATTGCGAATATAAGATGAAAGCTTTATTGATCAAGGTGGGGTTCTGTGACGCCTTTGTCTGGTCGTTGAACACAAACGAAGTACGCGAAGTTGCAGCTATGGCGAACTTTTAATCTAAACAAAACCCAAAGTCTAAACGATGCCCTAAGGGCTGTATATATGGAGGAAGAGGGGGGAATTTCGTGGCCCTTGGTGGAGGGGACCGAAATCAACCCTATCTCTTGTTTCCCCACACATACGGACTCTAAAAATAGCCTATACTTATGTATTTCGAAATTACATGGGCCTGGCCCAATAATAAGGTGACGCAGCACCTAAAATAGCCTCGGGACGAAATTTATGAAGTGGCATCTTGTATATTTCGTCCAAGGCTTCATGCACCCATTATGGTGGCTTCAAAGTCCTGAAATCATCACTTGTAACTCCGTTCTTGTTCCCCTTGCGCATGCCATCATCTCCATGCTTGTTTGATGAGGACATCAATACAATTGTTACACCCACAGCCCCTGCTGCTATACATACTGGACCAATTACTAGAGCTCGTGCACGCCAACTAAATTACCAGGTACTTTCGTTTCTTGGTAATGATTGTAATGTTCATGAGAATATGATGCTGCCTAAATTGGATACATTTGTTTTGCTTACAAATGAAGGGCCTAGCTTGGAGAAGGATGAACATTGGAGCAAGAACAAGCATGGAGATGATGGCATGCGCAAGGGGAACAAGAACGGAGTTACAAGTGATGATTTCAGGACTTTGAAGCCACCATAATGGGTGCATGAAGCCTTGGACGAAATATACAAGATGCCACTTCATAAATTTCGTACCGAGGCTATTTTAGGTGCTGCGTCACCTTATTATTGGGCCAGGCCCATGTAATTTCGAAATACATAAGTATAGGCTATTTTTAGAGTCCGTATGTGTGGGGAAACAAGAGATAGGGTTGATTTCGGACCCCTCCACCAAGGGCCACGAAATTCCCCCCTCTTCCTCCATATATACAGCCCTTAGGGCATCGTTTAGACTTTGTGTTTTGTTTAGATTAAAAGTTCGCCATAGCTGCAACTTCGCGTACTTCGTTTGTGTTCAACGACCAGACAAAGGCGTCACAGAACCCCACCTTGATCAATAAAGCTTTCATCTTATATTCGCAATATCCAGATTGCAATCTTAGTTTCTTGCTTGTTCTTCGTTTGCTCGCAGGAAACAGACCCTCGTGGTCAGGTTGATCGTGCTCCGGCGTGGTCAATAACCTCTCGGAGTTGGTTTAGCGATTGCTAAGGCGCGACGTCCTCGCACGTTCGTAGTCGGATCGTCAAAGTCGACTTCCACCAAAGCGATATCCATCATCTCATCGAAAGACGGGACACCTTTGCCTCTATCATGTTGAGGCACTCCAGAATGAAGAATGGAAAGGTTGAGCCAACGATGAAAAGAATTTAACCGATCTTGGAGAAAGGCATCTGACTGATGAAAAATTCATTCTTACGTCACACGTCGAAAAGAATTTCAGAGTAACTCCGGGAAGATTAGAAGAGTCAGGTAAGATCCTGGGAAAAGACCTGTGTGTTAGGGCCCACTCAAGAGAAACGCCGTTGAAATGATTTGAAAGAGAGATTGCACCGGTAGAATTAAAATGGCTTGAATGAGATACCAATCTTGAAAGAGCTTGAACGAATGCAGAGTGGAAACACGAATCTTCGAGATATCTTCAGCACTCCGGAACAATTGAATAGCGAGAAGTGAATTATTATGAGGTGCAACGGCAGAAGAAAAGCATTGGACAAAAAGAAAAGACAATGCTCAATACCATAGTTTGAATTGAATCCACCGGAGAAGAAAACGAGTGAAGAGTGACGAACTTGTAGCTCCGTTAGAATCTTCAAGAGAATCACCGGGTAAGAACATTGACTGAAAAGAACGAATAGACTTCACATGAATAAAATGGATATTTGATTAAGAAAACTGGGTCCTTGAAGAAGAATGGGGGGGAGGGTGGGAAAACAAAGACAACTTGAAGACGGATGAAGCAAACACCGTTGAGAAGAACTGATAATTGATCTTGTGAATGTTGACAAGATTGGATCCACTTAAAGAGAAACACGCCGGTTGAAAAGGATTGACAAGACAATCTCGATAAACGAGAAGGATTAGTATTCACATAGGAATATGAGAACACCATTTAGGAAAGGTATGGAATCAACATTTGACTTTGAAGCAACTCGAATACCACAACTCAAAACAAAACAAAGGATTGGCTTGCAGAATAAGCCGGAACAAACATATGATAGAGATTTTGTCCGAAGTTTCCGTGGTGGGGCCTACACGGGCTCGATCGTACATCACCATCATGTACATGGCAGTGCACATGACATACGAAGCGTCCCCGAGTCAGCATAGCCAAGGACTCTTTAAGACACAACGAGACCACTGTAAAACCAACCGTGGATAGGCGGACCACTAGACATCGAACCCCAATTTCATATCATGCATCCGTCGGAAAGATATCCTAAGAGCTACTTGAATTCCCACTTATAAACTCCCGAAACTTTCCGGTTATGCAATCAGGTGTTGGTGATACAGGGGAAGCATAATATCTCACCCAAAACTAGCAAATCCTACATCCAGCTATATCCATCCTTCAACACATAACCAAGAAGCCTTCGGAAATCATTTACCTCAACCTTCAAAAAGCATCCGTTATACGAGTTATGGCAATACTCCCAAACTCCTGCCCCAGTACTGGGTGGCGTCGAGGTTATCTCACCAACAACTGCATAAAAGAGATTTTCAATGTCGGCAAAACTAAACTCAGGTATTCCAGAACTGCAACAATAAAATTGTGACGAGAACACCTCGGAGCTCAACTCCCCGGGACACTTCCACAACCCCTAAATGACAGGAGGCACCAAGAACAATGTTCTCGTCACAAAACCACCAGAACATTTCCAAGATACCCGCATGATCCTAAAAAAATAGTGAAATTTGAGAAGAGAAGAGTCAAAACTCTACGTCAGGATGCCTCACCAGAGCGACGAAGGGACTGAGGAGTAAAAAGAATTCCTACTCTCCGATATATATAATCCTAAGATTCAAAACATTTTTCTAGACTCAACAACGCCAACGATTCGATCAAGCAGGGGGCTCCTAAGGTCGGGGAAGGCTCTGATTACCAACTTGTAACGCCCTCGATGCGGCTATATCTCCTACGTGTCGAAGCATGACTTAGAGGCATACCCGCATTGAAAGCAATGTCGCAAGTGAGGTAATCTTCACACAACCCATGTAATACATAAGGGAAAGAGATACATAGTTGGCTTACTATCGCCACTTCACACAATACATGAGTAAAGCATTACATCATCCAGATACAATCAAGGTCCGACTACGGAACCAAGATAAAAGAAGACTACCCCAAATGCTACACAGATCCCTGATCGACCCCAACTGGTCTCCACTACTGATCAACTAGAATGAATCAACACAAAGGACAAGACCTTCATCGAGCTCCTCCTTGAGCTTGGTTGCGTCACCAGCTCGGTAGCATCGGCACCTGCAAATTGGTTTTGGAAGTATTTGTGAGTCACGGGGACTCACCAATCTCACACCCTCGCGATCAAGACTATTTAAGCTTATAGGAAGGGTAAAAGGTATGAGGTGGAGCTGCAGCAAGCGACTAGCATATATGGTGGCTAACATATTCACAAACGAGAGCGAGAAGAGAAGGCAAAAGCACGGTCGAACAACTATGATCAAGAAGTGATCCTAGAACAACCTATGTCAAGCATAACTCCAACATCATGTTCACTTCCCAGACTCCGCCGAGAAGAGACCATCATGGTTACACACGCGGTTGATGCATTTTAATTAAGGTCCACTTCAGGTTTTCTACAACCAAACATTAACAAATTCCCATCTGCCCATAACCGCGGGCATGGCTTTCGAAAGTTCAAATCCCTGCAGGTGTGTCCCAGCTTACCCCATCACAAGCTATCACGGTCAACGAAGGATATTCCTTCTCCCAAGACAATCCGATCAGACTCGGCATCCCGGTTACAAGACATCCTCGACAATGGTAAAACAAGTCCAGCAACACCGCCCGAATATGCCGACAAATCTCGATAGGAGTTGCACATATCTCGTTCTCAGGGCACACTCAGATGAGACATACTACGAGTAAAAGCAAACCTCAAGTTGCCCGAGGTGACCCCGCAGTCTACTCGGTTGGACCAACACTCAGAGGAGCACTGGCCCAGGGGGGGTAAATAAAGATGACCCTTGAGTCTGCAGAACCCAAGGGAAAGAAAAGGCTAGGTGGAGAATGGTAAAACCAATGTTGGGCATTGCTGGAGGAGTTTTATTCAAGGCGAACTGTCAAGGGGTTCCCATCATAACCCAACTGTGTAAGGAACGCAAAATCCGGGAACATAACACCGATATGACAGAAACTAGGGCGGCAAGAGTGGAACAAAACACCAGGCATAAGGCCGAGCCTTCCACCCTTTACCAAGTATATAGATGCATTAATTAAATAAGAGATATTGTGATATCCCAATGAAAATATCCATGTTCCAATAAGGAACAAACTCCAATCTTCACCTGCAACTAGCAACGCTATAAGAGGGGCTGAGCAAAGCGGTAACATAGGCAAACAACGGTTTGCTAGGACAAGGTGGGTTAGAGGCTTGGTTTAACAATATGGGAAGCATGATATAGCAAGTGGTAGGTATCGCAGTATAAGCATAGCAAAAGAGCGAGCAACTAGCAAGCAAAGATAGAAGTGATTTTGAGGGTATGGTCATCTTGCCTGAAATCCCGCAAGGAAGAAGAATGAGTCCATGAAGAAGACAAACGGACGTAGACGAATGGGTACTCACAAACACGACATTATCAGAACCAACCCGAAGAAGCAACACCGGAAAGAAGCACACAACATAGTAAACAACCAACACATGAACATGGTATGATATGCGGGATGCGGCATGTGTTGCATGTGCATGATTTGGAAAGGAATGATTGAACCTGGCCTCAACTTGGAAATCCAAGAGTGCCACTTGAAAGGTGAGGTGATTTCGATTGAAATCGATATACAGATCACCGGAATCGGATGCACGGTTTGGAAATGGCAAGCAAAACAAATATGTCACCGGTCTGTGATAAACAGCAAGTAGCCATCTAAATGCATCAAGATAACTATGCTAAAGCACTCAAACATGGCAACAAAATACATGGCAGGGATCCACTGATGATGCTTGACAAAAGATGAACAATGAGCTACGGCTAAATCATCCATTAACAGGTTCAAATAAGCATGGCAAAAGAGCAAATGATAACAGGTTTCAGACTTGGTGAAATTAACACAAGTCTGGAATTTATCATCAGGAAGCAAAGTTAGAGCATGAAAACTACATGCTACAGGAATATATCATGGCAAAGCAAGGCATGGCATGAAGCAACTCTAATCATATAACAAAAGTCCCTTAGTGACCTTGAGCCAAAAGGGATAATAAAATACAATTGCAAGCATGTGAACATAGCAAAAACATAAACAGATTCAGACTTTGTGAAAAACTGGAGCATGCAAAACAGTTAACGAGTAGGCATGTTTACGAGCTCGATGCACTCACTACAAAGCATGGCATGACAAACTAAGCATAAACCCATCAAGAAGACATGGCATAGAAGCTAGACATGGCAAGAACATGAACATATGGCATAAAAACAAAAATAGGACAAGGACTTAGTGAAATTCTAAGTCCCTGAAATCAGCATCAACGAGTAAGCTACTTTGCATGCTTGTGCTATTCACCACAAAGATCACAAAAATACATGGCATACACCCCTATAAAGATGGCATGACATTCATCAAAACACATGTAGAGCTCAGGATCATAGCATGCACACATTAATCATGGCAAAAATGACAAAAGGCCATTTGCTGAAACAGATCTGACATAATCATCACATAGCCCTCTTCCAACAATATTTCGGGCATCAAGATGAGCTCAAATGAAAATGATGCAATGAGATGAAATGATGTACTCATCGAGACGAACATTTTGATATGCTACACGCACGAATCGGAGCAACGGTGACGGAGTTATGGCATGAAGAAGTATGCAAATAATTATTGGGACTTGGAGAATTTCAACCTTGCAAAAGTCAACCCGGGATGGAGAGAAGCGGGACGGTGAGGATCCGGATCGGAACGGGGTGTTTGGTTTAGGGATGGATGGATCTCATCCCGTTTCTTCTCCAGCGAGGTGCCGAACTCCGGCGAGAGCGAGCTCCGGTGATGAGGCGTTCCGGCGCGGCCACGGGTGGCGACCAAAGCAGGCAGGCGGCGCGGGGCACCATGGAGGCGGCGGGGCTGGGGAGCTACTGCGTCGACGAGGTCCGACGAAGGGCGCGGCTGTGCTGGAGGCGGCGGCGAGCCAGCGCGGGAGGCGTGAATTCCGGCGATGCAGGGCGCGGACGGTGGCGCCGGGACGGGCGCC
>NW_025225409.1:112258-131206 GCF_018294505.1 Triticum aestivum
TAGGAGAGTTCAAATGAGGTGCGGTTTGCGGCCACGCGATCGTGATCGAACGACCGAGATGATGGAGAGGTCTTAAGTGGGTTTTGGGCCACTTTGGAGAGTTGATGGGCTGCAACACACACGAGGCCTTTTTGGTCCCTCGGTTAACCGTTGGAGTATCAAACGAAGTCCAAATGGCACGAAACTTGATAGGCGGTCTACAGGTAGAAAGGGGCACTGGAGGACATAGGAGCGCTGGATTGCAAAACAGACAACGGGGAAAATGCTCGGATGCATGAGATGAACATGTATGCAAATGCAATGCACATGATGACATGATATGAGAAGCATGACACGCAAGCAATGACAAGGCAAAAACAGCGAATAACTGGACGACACCTGGCACATCGGTCTCGGGGTGTTACACATCAACACTGCCGTCCATGATGCTATTGCACGCTTATGCTATCGTCATCGTGCTGCACTAAACCCACACTTCTTTGGAAGGATTGTATGGCAGAAGTTTGATGGAGCAACTATTGCCTTGACGAAAGCGCGAAAGATGAAGTTCTCCCCACTGTTAGTGTATAATCAGGATCTAGAACAATACGTCAAGAATCTTTGGATGGAGCTCCTGGAAGCCCTATTTGACAATGAAGCACTACGAGAAGAGGTTGAGACTCAGAGACTGAAGGTAGACAAGCTGGAGGAGGAGAACCTAGAGATCCCAAGAATGCCTCAGGAACTGAAAAGCAGCAGGACCATGTCTCATGCCAAGGACGTTGAGATCCAGAAGCTCAAGGAACAACTTCAGGACATACAGGGGCGTCACAAGAAACTCCGCGTCGACGGGGAAAATCTAGCAGAAAAATTGGAGGAGATCAGGTCCACACAGAAGAAGCCCAGTGGGGACAATGATCAAGTTCTCGATAAATTAGCTTAGTAGTAGCCCACCATGAGAGAAATAAAGATGAGCGCTTTCTCGATTTAAGTATCTGACCATACCAACTTATGTGGGTGGCGATACTGTAGAATTTATTGAATAAATGAATGCTTGGTTGCTATTATTTCTGTGTTTATTGAATGGTTGGATAGATGCAATATTCGTAGGCTTGTAGTTGTTTCAACCTTGAGAGACGTAAGTTACAGAAGAATTGTAGAAGGCCTTCATATGGGAAAAGCATCAGGAATTGGAAACTCCCGAGCATTGAAGACCTGAAGAAATGAAGACATAGAAACGAAACCATAGTAGAATGGCCCATTACAAACAATACTTTTTCTTTTGAGCTAGGATTTGTTTGTTGATGGGTGGGTATTTGCTTTCTCTTTCTATCTCAACCAGACCCCGAAACCTTGAACCCATGGACAGCTGAACACCAAACTTTTCTAGAGACAATTAAATTTTGCCCATGGTGATACATTCCTTGTTCTGAGTACCCCTCTTATCCCACACATGCAGATGACAACCCTTTATGAGTCTTTCCTCAAGGGCCAGGAAACGATCATGACCCTGACAAGTTGATGAGGACATCAATACAATTGTTACACCCACAGCCCCTGCTGCTATACATACTGGACCAATTACTAGAGCTCGTGCACGCCAACTAAATTACCAGGTACTTTCGTTTCTTGGTAATGATTCTAATGTTCATGAGAATATGATGCTGCCTAAATTGGATACATTTGTTTTGCTTACAAATGAAGGGCCTAGCTTGGAGAAGGATGAACATTGGAGCAAGAACAAGCATGGAGATGATGGCATGCGCAAGGGGAACAAGAACGGAGTTACAAGTGATGATTTCAGGACTTTGAAGCCACCATAATGGGTGCATGAAGCCTTGGACGAAATATACAAGATGCCACTTCATAAATTTCGTCCCGAGGCTATTTTAGGTGCTGCGTCACCTTATTATTGGGCCAGGCCCATGTAATTTCGAAATACATAAGTATAGGCTATTTTTAGAGTCCGTATGTGTGGGGAAACAAGAGATAGGGTTGATTTCGGACCCCTCCACCAAGGGCCACGAAATTCCCCCCCTCTTCCTCCATATATACAGCCCTTAGGGCATCGTTTAGACTTTGGGTTTTGTTTAGATTAAAATCTCGCCATAGCTGCAACTTCGCGTACTTCGTTTGTGTTCAACGACCAGACAAAGGCGTCACAAAACCCCACCTTGATCAATAAAGCTTTCATCTTATATTCGCAATATCCAGATTGCAATCTTAGTTTCTTGCTTGTTCTTCGTTTGCTCGCAGGAAACAGACCCTCGTGGTCAGGTTGATCGTGCTCCGGCGTGGTCAATAACCTCTCGGAGTTGGTTTAGCGATTGCTAAGGCGCGACGTCCTCGCACGTTCGTAGTCGGATCGTCAAAGTCGACTTCCACCAAAGCGAAATCCACCATCTCATCGA
The DNA here is from genome assembly GCF_018294505.1 of Triticum aestivum. Classification (NCBI taxonomy): domain Eukaryota; kingdom Viridiplantae; phylum Streptophyta; class Magnoliopsida; order Poales; family Poaceae; genus Triticum; species Triticum aestivum. Next base: position 114,649 of record NW_025225409.1, read on the forward strand.
AAGACGGGACACCTTTGCCTCTATCAAGGAAGAATGTGGAACAAGTTTGTTGTTAACGATGGATTTGTGTTTCGTGCTAACAAGCTATGCATTCCAGCTAGCTCCGTTCGTCTTTTGTTGTTGCAGGAGGCGCATGGAGGAGGATTAATGGGACATTTTGGCGTGAAGAAGACGGAGGACGTACTTGCTACACATTTCTTTTGGCCAAAGATGAGACGGGATGTTGAGCGTTTTATTGCTCGCTGCACTACATGTCAAAAAGCTAAGTCACGACTCAATCCTCATGGTTTATATATGCCTTTGCCTGTACCTAGTGTTCCTTGGGAGGATATATCTATGGACTTTGTTTTAGGTTTACCTCGAACAAAGAAGGGGAGGGATAGCATATTTGTTGTCGTGGATAGATTCTCGAAAATGGCACACTTTATACCATGTCATAAAAGCGATGATGCTGTTAATGTTGCTGATTTGTTCTTTCGTGAAATTATTCGCTTGCATGGTGTGCCAAATACTATTGTTTCAGATCGTGATACTAAATTTCTTAGCCACTTTTGGAGATGTTTATGGGCTAAGTTGGGGACTAAACTGCTTTTTAGTACTACTTGTCACCCCCAAACTGATGGACAAACTGAAGTAGTCAATAGAACGTTGTCTTATATGCTTAGGGCTGTTTTGAAGAATAATAAGAAAATGTGGGAGGAATGCTTGCCTCATATTGAATTTGCTTATAATCGTTCATTGCATTCTACTACTAAGATGTGCCCTTTTGAAGTTGTGTATGGTTTCCTACCTCGTGCACCTATTGATTTGTTGCCTCTTCCATCTTCGGAGAAGGTTAATTTTGATGCTAAACAACGTGCTGAATTGATTTTAAAAATGCATGAGTTAACTAAGGAAAACATTGAGCGTATGAATGCTAAATATAAACTTGCTGGAGATAAGGGTAGAAAACATGTTGTGTTTGCACCTGGAGATCTTGTTTGGTTACATTTGCGTAAGGATAGATTTCCTGATTTGCGCAAATCAAAGCTAATGCCACGTGCTGATGGTCCCTTTAAGGTATTAGAGAAAATAAATGATAATGCATATAAACTTGAGCTGCCTGCAGATTTTGGGGTTAGTCCCACTTTTAACATTGCAGATTTGAAGCCTTATTTGGGTGAGGAAGATGAACTTCCGTCGAGGACGACTTCATTTCAAGAAGGGGAGGATGATGAGGACATCAATACAATTGTTACACCCACAGCCCCTGCTGCTATACATACTGGACCAATTACTAGAGCTCGTGCACGCCAACTAAATTACCAGGTACTTTCGTTTCTTGGTAATGATTCTAATGTTCATGAGAATATGATGCTGCCTAAATTGAATACATTTGTTTTGCTTACAAATGAAGGGCCTAGCTTGGAGAAGGATGAACATTGGAGCAAGAACAAGAATGGAGTTACAAGTGATGATTTCAGGACTTTGAAGCCACCATAATGGGTGCATGAAGCCTTGGACGAAATATACAAGATGCCACTTCATAAATTTCGTCCCGAGGCTATTTTAGGTGCTGCGTCACCTTATTATTGGGCCAGGCCCATGTAATTTCGAAATACATAAGTATAGGCTATTTTTAGAGTCCGTATGTGTGGGGAAACAAGAGATAGGGTTGATTTCGGACCCCTCCACCAAGGGCCACGAAATTCCCCCCTCTTCCTCCATATATACAGCCCTTAGGGCATCGTTTAGACTTTGGGTTTTGTTTAGATTAAAAGTTCGCCATAGCTGCAACTTCGCGTACTTCGTTTGTGTCCAACGACCAGACAAAGGCGTCACAGAACCCCACCTTGATCAATAAAGCTTTCATCTTATATTCGCAATATCCAGATTGCAATCTTAGTTTCTTGCTTGTTCTTCGTTTGCTCGCAGGAAACAGACCCTCGTGGTCAGGTTGATCGTGCTCCGGCGTGGTCAATAACCTCTCGGAGTTGGTTTAGCGATTGCTAAGGTGCGACGTCCTCGCACGTTCGTAGTCGGATCGTCAAAGTCGACTTCCACCAAAGCGATATCCATCATCTCATCGAAAGACGGGACACCTTTGCCTCTATCAAGTGGTATCAGATTTCCAGGTTGCTCGGTGAGATTTTACAGTTTTTCGTAGTTTAGATCGAGTCTGTTCTTCATACCTACAGTCCACGAAAAAGCCACAAAAAATAATTTAGGGTTAGTTCATCATATCCGAACCAATCTGAGCCTTTGCATAATCTTTTTAGGGTTTTGCTTTGTTGAATTTGCGGTTGCATCGTCGTGTCTAGTTGCTGGTCTTAGAGTCTAGTCTTTTAGAGTTTCGAGTTCTGGTCATAAGTTGTCACCCTGCCGCCGCACCATCATCATCGCCCTGCCATCTACCACCACCGCTCCGAATCCGTATCCATATACCACCACCAATCCGTGTCCATATACCACCACCGATCCATATCCATATACTACCACCACCGCTGCCATATACCACCACCATATATCCACCACCAATCCGAGTTCCTTGATTATTAGGGTTGTTTTCGAGATCCATCTAGTTTCCGATTCGTGTTTCCTTGCCGGAGTAGGTTTCGGAAAAAAAAACGCATTTTCCTTGCCGGAGTAGGTTTCGGGTAGCCACGCTCCGTTTAGGCCCAAAATTTTTCGAAAACGCATTTTTCGAAAAAAAATTTGGCTATCCTATTTTTAGGTGTTTCTGAGTGTTTTGAGACAGGTGCCATTATAGGAAGTTTTTTTTGACCCGTTTCCAGTTTTTGGGTCCGGGCAGTCAAAAAAAAAAAATTTGGTCGAAAAAATTTCGTGCCCATCCTGTCAGTTTGAGCTAAGAAGAGTTTTGAGACACTCGCCATTATAGTGATTTTTCGCAAAAAAAAAAGCAGCGCAAAAAAAAAGAAAAGAGCGCAAAAAAAAGAGCGAAAAAAAAAATTCAGAGTGTGCTTTTCCCTTGTTTACGTGCCGCGCCGTGATTTTGTTGGTGTTCTAGGCTCGCGTCTCTAGCACAGTCTAGCCTAGGACCAGCACAGTACCGTCGTTGAGCGTTTATTCAACTTTGCATCTCTGAATTGATTATTGCTGACCCTTTTTGCTACCATACTATAAGCCTTCCCAGCTCCACATACATCTACGTCGTGTGTTTGACTCTCCCTGGTAATCGCTCTATCCAAGCTTTGAGAGTTTTTGACTACAACGGTTGCCGATCACCGCCTGCTGCTGGGTAAGAACTGGTAAGAATTTGAGATTTGCTTGACGGATTTGTGATACACCACCACCACTACTTAGTAGTCTGTAGGATCATATTCTTGTGTGTTTCTATTGCTGCTAACCATGCCAGGATCACAAGCCGACGAGATTGACTGGGAGAATTTATCGAACAAGGAGCTTCATGATAAGTTTCAGCAAATGATGACTGAACAGGTGCAAGATGTGCTGAACAATTTTGAAGAGGCCATGGAGAAGATCACTGGCCTTGAGAAGACGTTCGAAACAAAGCTCGATAACAAGTTTAATGAATTGCTCGCGCGTCTTCCACCACCACCACCCGCTGCACCTAACGCACCTCTCCAACAACAACAACAACGACTACCTCCACGTCGCGAAGCAGACCTCCGCCGAGCAAGCCGTGTTCCTCTTGCGTTTGGCCAAACTGTTGGTGCTGCTGTTGATACTTCTGTGGCTCCTGCTGCTGATGCGGAGGAGGATGATTATGTGGGAGATTATGAGGATGAGGTTGATCAAAATCAACACACCTGTACCACCACCAGCAGGTCGACCTCAGGTATATATTCGTAATGGTAGGCCTGCACCACCACCTTAGGTACGAGATGATGTCCATATTCCTAAACTGAAATTGAATATTCCACCATTTGAGGGTAGATATGTTCCTGATATATACCTTACTTGGGAGTTAGAAACTGAACAACGATTTACATGTTTACAATATCCTGAGGAGAGACGAGTTGCTGCTGCTGTTTGTGCTTTCACTAGTTTTGCATGTGTATGGTGGTCTGAGCATTGTAGATTATATCCTATTCCAACTACTTGGGCTGCTTTGAAAACTGCTATGCGTACGCGTTGGGTTCCACCATATTATCAACGTGAATTGCTTCAAAAATTGCAGCGCTTAAGACAAGGGAAAAATTCTGTAGAAGAATATTATCAGGAATTACAAGCTGGCATGATTAGATGTGGTATTGTTGAGGAGAATGAAGCTATGCTTGCACGTTTTCTGGGTGGATTAAATAGAGAGATTCAGACCATTCTAGACTATAAGGAGTATACTAATATCACTCGTTTATTCCATCTTGCTTGTAAAGCTGAACGTGAAGTGCAGGATCGACAAGCATTGGGGCGAACTAACTTTTCTGCAGGCCGACCTTCATCATGGACACCACGTGCATCTTCTACTTCAACTGCACCAGCACCTCCATCCGGTGCCACCTCCAGCCGTGATACAAGAAAACAGGCACAACCACCATTATCTGCCAAGAGCGCACCTGCGGGTCCTGCACAGCGTTCTTCTTCTTCCATGGCATCAACAGGGCACACAAGTGATATTATTTGTCGTCGTTGTAAGGGAGGAGGTCATTATGCGAGGGAATGCAAATCTCCGCGTGTGATGATTGCTACCGCGGATGGTGGATATGAGTCCGCTAGTGACTATGATGAGGAGACATTGGCTCTTATTACACGTGAAGAACATGGTGGAGATGATTCTGATCATGAGATGCAATACATGGCTCCTGAAGACGCTGACAGGTATGAATGTTTAGTTGCTCAACGTGTTTTGAGTGTGCAGGTCACACAAGCTGAGCAAAATCAGAGGCACAATTTGTTCCATACCAAGGGAGTTGTGAAGGAACGTTCTGTGCGCGTCATAATAGACGGAGGGAGCTGCAACAACTTGGCTAGCATGGAGATGGTGGAGAATCTTTCTCTCACCACAAGACCACATCCACATCCTTACTACATCCAATGGTTCAACAACAGCGGCAAGGTTAAGGTAACACGTACTGTTCGTGTGCATTTTAGTATCTCTACATATGCTGATTATGTTGATTGTGATGTGGTACCTATGCAAGCATGTTCCTTATTACTTGGTAGACCATGGCAATTTGATAAAAACTCTGTACACCATGGTAGAAACAATCACTATACTCTTGTTCATAAGGATAAAAATATTACTTTGCTTCCTATGACTCCTGATTCCATTTTGAAAGATGATATTAATAGAGCTAATAAAGCAAAACAGGAGAAGAATAAGAGTGAAAATCAGATTGTGGCAAAAGAATTTGAGCAACAAATGAAGCCTAATAATAAACCATCTAGTGTTGCTTCTGAAATTAAATTGAAAAGTGCATGTTTACTGATGATGCCGGAAGCACGGTCAGCCTGACCACGAAGGTCTATTCCTGCAAGCAATCGAAGAACGAGCAAGAATATGATAAAGCAATCTGAATATTGCAAATATATATGAGGTATTGATAATGGTGGGGATCCGTAAGCGGTCTTGGTCTGGTCGTTGGACACAAACGAAGTACACGAAGTTGCGTTGGCTAACTTTTAACTAAACAAATCCCAAGTAAAAGCTACTAGATGGATCTACTTATATAGGAGCAAGGGGTGGCGGCCAAGGAGGTGGGAGGACGTCCCAAGGCAGCCTAAAACTAAATCTAGGTCGTACAAGGCCAATGGGCCCAAGTGGAGGTGATGTAACACCTTTGGACTTGTAGTTTGACTCGGATTCTGCTGCAGCATCAGATTGTTTCGTCCACAACTCAACGCTCCGGACGAATTTGAAGGTGATTCCAATTGGGTTGGAAAGTGCACGAAATCTAGTTTCCAACAAAAAAAGAATCAACCAATTCGGAGTCCGTATGAAAAACTTGTGTGCGTTTTGAGTCAGGTGTGTCTGTGCAGTCCGAATCTGAATCCAGAACGTGAGAGACTTGGACTCTATCTTCTCTTGGGCCAAAAGTGACGTGAGAGAACTTTTTGGACAGCAAATAAACATCTCTTTCTTCCTTATCTTCATATGTGGATTGTACAAATGTCCCATACACCTGCAATTAGACAAAACACAAAAGTGTGTGAAGTATTTTTGTTCTGGATAACATAAATAGATTATTGAATAGTTTGCACTAGAAATCACCTGACAAATATGCATATATGCAATATTTTTGGTCATATCCAAGGTAGTCATGTCCTCATCAGTTGGTGTTCTAGGCTCGCGTCTCTAGCACAGTCTAGCCTAGGACCAGCACAGTACCGTCGTTGAGCGTTTATTCAACTTTGCATCTCTGAATTGATTATTGCTGACCCTTTTTGCTACCATATTATAAGCCTTCCCAGCTCCACATACATCTACGTCGTGCGTTTGACTCTCCCTGGTAATCGCTCTATCCAAGCTTTGAGAGTTTTTGACTACAACGGTTGCCGATCACCGCCTGCTGCTGGGTAAGAACTGGTAAGAATTTGAGATTTGCTTGACGGATTTGTGACACCCACCACCACCACTTCTTCGTAGTCTGTAGGATCATATTCTTGTGTGTTTCTATTGCTGCTAACCATGCCAGGATCACAAGCCGACGAGATTGACTGGGAGAATTTATCGAACAAGGAGCTTCATGATAAGTTTCAGCAAATGATGACTGAACAGGTGCAAGATGTGCTGAACAATTTTGAAGAGGCCATGGAGAAGATCACTGGCTTTGAGAAGACGTTCGAAACAAAGCTCGATAACAAGTTTAATGAATTGCTCGCGCGTCTTCCACCACCACCACCCGCTGCAGCTAACGCACCTCTCCAACAACAACAACAACAACAACGACTACCTCCACGTCGCGAAGCAGACCTCCGCCGAGCAAGCCGTGTTCCTCTTGCGTTTGGCCAAACTGTTGGTGCTGCTGTTGATACTTCTGTGGCTCCTGCTGTTGATGCGGAGGAGGATGATTATGTGGGAGACTATGAGGATGAGGTTGATCAAAATCAACACTACGTGCAGCCACCTGTACCACCACCAGCAGGTCGACCTCAGGTATATTATCGTAATGGTAGGCCTCCACCACCACCTCAGGTACGCGATGATGTCCATATTCCTAAACTGAAATTGAATATTCCACCATTTGAGGGTAGATATGTTCCTGATATATATCTTACTTGGGAGTTAGAAACTGAACAACGATTTACATGTTTACAATATCCTGAGGAGAGACGAGTTGCTGCTGCTGTTTGTGCTTTCACTAGTTTTGCATGTGTATGGTGGTCTGAACATTGTAGATTATATCCTATTCCAACTACTTGGGCTGCTTTGAAAACTGCTATGCGTACGCGTTGGGTTCCACCATATTATCAACGTGAATTGCTTCAAAAATTGCAGCGTTTAAGACAAGGAAAAAATTCTGTAGAAGAATATTATCAGGAATTACAAACTGGCATGATTCGATGTGGTATTGTTGAGGAGAATGAAGCTATGCTTGCACGTTTTCTGGGTGGATTAAATAGAGAGATTCAGACCATTCTAGACTATAAGGAGTATACTACTATCACTCGTTTATTTCATCTTGCTTGTAAAGCTGAACGTGAAGTGCAGGATCGACAAGCATTGGCGCAAACTAACTTTTCTGCAGGCCGACCTTCCTCATGGACGCCGCGTGCATCTTCTACTTCAACTGCACCAGCACCTCAATCAGGTGCCTCCTACAGCCGTGATACAAGAAAACAGGAACAACCACCATTATCTGCCAAGAGCGCACCTGCGGGGCCTGCACAGCGTTCTTCTTCTTCCATGGCATCAACAGGGCACACAAGTGATATTATTTGTCGTCGTTGTAAGGGAGGAGGTCATTATGCGAGGGAATGCAAATCTCCGCGTGTGATGATTGCTACCGCGGATGGTGGATATGAGTCCGCTAGTGACTATGATGAGGAGACATTGGCTCTTATTACACGTGAAGAACATGGTGGAGATGATTCTGATCATGAGACGCAATACATGGCTCCTGAAGACGCTGACAGGTATGAATGTTTAGTTGCTCAACGTGTTTTGAGTGTGCAGGTCACACAAGCTGAGCAAAATCAGAGGCACAATTTGTTCCATACCAAGGGAGTTGTGAAGGAACGTACTGTGCGCGTCATAATAGACGGAGGGAGCTGCAACAACTTGGCTAGCATGGAGATGGTGGAGAAGCTTTCTCTCACCACAAGACCACATCCACATCCTTACTACATCCAATGGTTCAACAACAGCGGCAAGGTTAAGGTAACACGTACTGTTCGTGTGCATTTTAGTATCTCTACATATGCTGATTATGTTGATTGTGATGTGGTACCTATGCAAGCATGTTCCTTATTACTTGGTAGACCATGGCAATTTGATAAAAATTCTGTACACCATGGTAGAAACAATCACTATACTCTTGTTCATAAGGATAAAAATATTACTTTGCTTCCTATGACTCCTGATTCCATTTTGAAAGATGATATTAATAGAGCTAATAAAGCACAACAGGAGAAGAATAAGAGTGAAAATCAGATTGTGGCAAAAGAATTTGAGCAACAAATGAAGCCTAGTAATAAGCCATCTAGTGTTGCTTCTGAAATTAAATTGAAAAGTGCATGTTTATTTGCCACCAAATCTGATATTGATGAGCTAGATTTCAGCAAATCTGTTTGCTATGCTTTTGTGTGCAAAGAGGCATTATTTTCATTCGAGGACGTGCCTTCCTCTTTGCCTCCTACTGTCACTAACATTTTGCAGGAGTTCGCTGACGTTTTTCCACAAGACGTGCCACCGGGATTACCGCCTATTCGAGGGATTGAGCATCAGATTGACTTAATTCCCGGTGCTTCACTGCCAAACCGTGCACCATACCGTACCAATCCAGAGGAGACGAAGGAGATTATGCATCAAGTACAAGAGCTTCTCGACAAAGGTTATATACGCGAATCCCTTAGTCCTTGTGCTGTTCCTATTATTCTAGTGCCGAAAAAGGATGGTACATCACGTATGTGTGTTGATTGTAGAGGCATTAATAATATTACTATTCGTTATCGTCATCCTATTCCTAGGCTAGATGATATGCTTGATGAATTGAGTGGCTCTACAATATTCTCCAAAGTTGATTTGCGTAGTGGCTACCATCAAATTCGTATGAAATTGGGAGATGAATGGAAAACAGCATTTAAAACTAAGTTTGGATTATATGAGTGGTTAGTCATGCCTTTTGGGTTAACTAATGCACCTAGTACTTTCATGAGATTAATGAACGAAGTTTTACGTGCTTTCATTGGACGATTTGTGGTAGTTTACTTTGATGACATACTGATTTATAGCAGATCTTTGAAAGAACATTTGGAACATTAACGTGCTGTTTTTATTGCTCTACGTGATGCACGTTTGTTTGGTAACCTTGGGAAGTGCACCTTTTGCACCGACCGAGTATCTTTTCTTGGCTATGTTGTTACTCCACAGGGAATTGAAGTTGACAAAGCCAAGATTGAAGCTATTGAGAGTTGGCCGCAGCCCAAAACGGTCACACAAGTGAGGAGTTTTCTTGGCCTCGCTGGATTCTATAGGCGTTTTGTGAGAGATTTCAGCACCATTGCTGCACCTCTCAACGAGCTTACAAAGAAGGATGTGCCTTTTGTTTGGGGTACCGCACAGGAAGAAGCCTTCACGGTATTGAAAGATAAGTTGACACATGCTCCTTTACTCCAACTTCCTGATTTTAATAAGACTTTTGAGCTTGAATGTGATGCTAGTGGAATTGGATTAGGAGGTGTGTTATTACAAGATGGCAAACCTGTTGCATACTTTTCTGAAAAATTGAGTGGGCCTAGTCTGAATTATTCTACTTATGATAAAGAATTATATGCTCTTGTTCGGACTTTAGAAAATGGCACACTTTATACCATGTCATAAAAGCGATGATGCTGTTAATGTTGCTGATTTGTTCTTTCGTGAAATTATTCGCTTGCATGGTGTGCCAAATACTATTGTTTCAGATCATGATACTAAATTTCTTAGCCATTTTTGGAGATGTTTATGGGCTAAGTTGGGGACTAAACTGCTTTTTAGTACTACTTGTCACCCCCAAACTGATGGACAAACTGAAGTAGTCAATAGAACGTTGTCTACTATGCTTAGGGCTGTTTTGAAGAATAATAAGAAAATGTGGGAGGAATGCTTGCCTCATATTGAATTTGCTTATAATCGTTCATTGCATTCTACTACTAAGATGTGCCCTTTTGAAGTTGTGTATGGTTTCCTACCTCGTGCACCTATTGATTTGTTGCCTCTTCCATCTTCGGAGAAGGTTAATTTTGATGCTAAACAACGTGCTGAATTGATTTTAAAAATGCATGAGTTAACTAAGGAAAACATTGAGCGTATGAATGCTAAATATAAACTTGCTGGAGATAAGGGTAGAAAACATGTTGTGTTTGCACCTGGAGATCTTGTTTGGTTACATTTGCGTAAGGATAGATTTCCTGATTTGCGCAAATCAAAGCTAATGCCACGTGCTGATGGTCCCTTTAAGGTGTTTGATGAGGACATCAATACAATTGTTACACCCACAGCCCCTGCTGCTATACATACTGGACCAATTACTAGAGCTCGTGCACGCCAACTAAATTACCAGGTACTTTCGTTTCTTGGTAATGATTCTAATGTTCATGAGAATATGATGCTGCCTAAATTGGATACATTTGTTTTGCTTACAAATGAAGGGCCTAGCTTGGAGAAGGATGAACATTGGAGCAAGAACAAGCATGGAGATGATGGCATGCGCAAGGGAAACAAGAACGGAGTTACAAGTGATGATTTCAGGACTTTGAAGCCACCATAATGGGTGCATGAAGCCTTGGACGAAATATACAAGACGCCACTTCATAAATTTCGTCCCGAGGCTATTTTAGGTGCTGCGTCACCTTATTATTGGGCCAGGCCCATGTAATTTCGAAATACATAAGTATAGGCTATTTTTAGAGTCCGTATGTGTGGGGAAACAAGAGATAGGGTTGATTTCGGACCCCTCCACCACGGGCCACGAAATTCCCCCCCTCTTCCTCCATATATACAGCCCTTAGGGCATCGTTTAGACTTTGGGTTTTGTTTAGATTAAAAGTTCGCCATAGCTGCAACTTCGCGTACTTCGTTTGTGTTCAACGACCAGACAAAGGCGTCACAGAACCCCACCTTGATCAATAAAGCTTTCATCTTATATTCGCAATATCCAGATTGCAATCTTAGTTTCTTGCTTGTTCTTCGTTTGCTCGCAGGAAACAGACCCTCGTGGTCAGGTTGATCGTGCTCCGGCGTGGTCAATAACCTCTCGGAGTTGGTTTAGCGATTGCTAAGGCGCGACGTCCTCGCACGTTCGTAGTCGGATCGTCAAAGTCGACTTCCACCAAACGATATCCATCATCTCATCGAAAGATCGGGACCCTCGCCTCTATTAGGAGGGGTCCGAAATCAACCCTATCTCTTGTTTCCCCACACATACGGACTCTAAAAATAGCCTATACTTATGTATTTCGAAATTACATGGGCCTGGCCCAATAATAAGGTGACGCAGCACCTAAAATAGCCTCGGGACGAAATTTATGAAGTGGCATCTTGTATATTTCGTCCAAGGCTTCATGCACCCATTATGGTGGCTTCAAAGTCCTGAAATCATCACTTGTAACTCCGTTATTGTTCCCCTTGCGCATGCCATCATCTCCATGCTTGTTCTTGCTCCAATGTTCATCCTTCTCCAAGCTAGGCCCTTCATTTGTAAGCAAAACAAATGTATCCAATTTAGGCAGCATCATATTCTCATGAACATTAGAATCATTACCAAGAAACGAAAGTACCTGGTAATTTAGTTGGCGTGCACGAGCTCTAGTAATTGGTCCAGTATGTATAGCAGCAGGGGCTGTGGGTGTAACAATTGTATTGATGTCCTCATCATCCTCCCCTTTTTGAAATGAAGTCGTCCTCGACGGACGTTCATCTTCCTCACCCAAATAAGGCTTCAAATCTGCAATGTTAAAAGTGGGACTAACCCCAAAATCTGCAGGCAGCTCAAGTTTATATGCATTATCATTTATTTTCTCTAACACCTTAAAGGGACCATCAGCACGTGGCATTAGCTTTGATTTGCGCAAATCAGGAAATCTATCCTTACGCAAATGTAACCAAACAAGATCTCCAGGTGCAAACACAACATGTTTTCTACCCTTATCTCCAGCAAGTTTATATTTAGCATTCATACGCTCAATGTTTTCCTTAGTTAACTCATGCATTTTTAAAATCAATTCAGCACGTTGTTTAGCATCAAAATTAACCTTCTCCGAAGATGGAAGAGGCAACAAATCAATAGGTGCACGAGGTAGGAAACCATACACAACTTCAAAAGGGCACATCTTAGTAGTAGAATGCAATGAACGATTATAAGCAAATTCAATATGAGGCAAGCATTCCTCCCACATTTTCTTATTATTCTTCAAAACAGCCCTAAGCATATAAGACAACGTTCTATTGACTACTTCAGTTTGTCCATCAGTTTGGGGGTGACAAGTAGTACTAAAAAGCAGTTTAGTCCCCAACTTAGCCCATAAACATCTCCAAAAGTGGCTAAGAAATTTAGTATCACGATCTGAAACAATAGTATTTGGCACACCATGCAAGCGAATAATTTCACGAAAGAACAAATCAGCAACATTAACAGCATCATCGCTTTTATGACATGGTATAAAGTGTGCCATTTTCGAGAATCTATCCACGACAACAAATATGCTATCCCTCCCCTTCTTTGTTCGAGGTAAACCTAAAACAAAGTCCATAGATATATCCTCCCAAGGAACACTAGGTACAGGCAAAGGCATATATAAACCATGAGGATTGAGTCGTGACTTAGCTTTTTGACATGTAGTGCAGCGAGCAATAAAACGCTCAACATCCCGTCTCATCTTTGGCCAAAAGAAATGTGTAGCAAGTACGTCCTCCGTCTTCTTCACGCCAAAGTGTCCCATTAATCCTCCTCCATGCGCCTCCTCCAACAACAAAAGACGAACGGAGCTAGCTGGAATGCATAGCTTGTTAGCACGAAACACAAATCCATCGTTAACAACAAACTTGTTCCACATTCTTCCTTCTTTACAATTCTGCATTACATCTTTAAAATCAGCATCATGCACATATTGATCTTTGATGGTCTCCAAACCAAATATTTTGAAGTCAAGTTGTGAAAGCATAGTATAGCGACGAGACAATGCATCAGCAATAACATTTTCTTTTCCCTTCTTGTGTTTAATGACATAAGGGAAAGTCTCAATGAATTCAACCCATTTAGCATGTCTACGATTCAGTTTAGCTTGACTTTTAATATGTTTCAAAGATTCATGATCAGAATGTATAACAAATTCTTTGGGCCATAAATAATGTTGCCATGTTTCTAAAGTCCGAACAAGAGCATATAATTCTTTATCATAAGTAGAATAATTCAGACTAGGCCCACTCAATTTTTCAGAAAAGTATGCAACAGGTTTGCCATCTTGTAATGATGAGGACATCAATACAATTGTTACACCCACAGCCCCTGCTGCTATACATACTGGACCAATTACTAGAGCTCGTGCACGCCAACTAAATTACCAGGTACTTTCGTTTCTTGGTAATGATTCTAATGTTCATGAGAATATGATGCTGCCTAAATTGGATACATTTGTTTTGCTTACAAATGAAGGGCCTAGCTTGGAGAAGGATGAACATTGGAGCAAGAACAAGCATGGAGATGATGGCATGCGCAAGGGGAACAATAACGGAGTTACAAGTGATGATTTCAGGACTTTGAAGCCACCATAATGGGTGCATGAAGCCTTGGACGAAATATACAAGATGCCACTTCATAAATTTCGTCCCGAGGCTATTTTAGGTGCTGCGTCACCTTATTATTGGGCCAGGCCCATGTAATTTCGAAATACATAAGTATAGGCTATTTTTAGAGTCCGTATGTGTGGGGAAACAAGAGATAGGGTTGATTTCGGACCCCTCCACCAAGGGCCACGAAATTCCCCCCTCTTCCTCCATATATACAGCCCTTAGGGCATCGTTTAGACTTTAGGTTTTGTTTAGATTAAAAGTTCGCCATAGCTGCAACTTCGCGTATTTCGTTTGTGTTCAACGACCAGACAAAGGCGTCACAGAACCCCACCTTGATCAATAAAGCTTTCATCTTATATTCGCAATATCCAGATTGCAATCTTAGTTTCTTGCTTGTTCTTCGTTTGCTCGCAGGAAACAGACCCTCGTGGTCAGGTTGATCGTGCTCCGGCGTGGTCAATAACCTCTCGGAGTTGGTTTAGCGATTGCTAAGGCGCGACGTCCTCGCACGTTCGTAGTCGGATCGTCAAAGTCGACTTCCACCAAAGCGAAATCCACCATCTCATCGAAAGACGGGACACCTCCGCCTCTATCAAGTGGTATCAGATTTCCAGGTTGCTCGGTGAGATTTTACAGTTTTTCGTAGTTTAGATCGAGTCTGTTCTTCATACCTATAGTCCACAAAAAAGCCAAAAAAAATTAGGGTTAGTTCATCCCATCCGAACCAATCTGAGCCTTGCATAATCTTTTCTGTATTTGCTTTGTTGAATTTGCGGTTGCATCGTCGTGTTCAGTTGCTGGTCTTAGCGTCTAGTCTTTTAGAGTTTCGAGTTCTGTTCACAAGTTGTCACGCCGTCGCCGCACCATCATCATCGCCCCTGCCATCTACCACCACCGCTCCGAATTCGTATCCATATACCACCACCAATCCGTGTCCATATACCACCACCGATCCATATCCATATACTACCACCGCTGCCATATACCACCACCATATATCCACCACCAATCCGAGTTCCTTGCTTATTAGGTTTGTTTTCGGGATCAATCTAGATTCCGATTCGTGTTTCCTTGCCGGAGTAGGTTTCGGAAAAAAAAAAAGAGTCGGGTAGCCACGCTCCGTTTAGGCCCAAAATTTTTCGAAAACGCATTTTTCGAAAAAATTTCTGGCTATCCTATTTTTAGGTGTTTCTGAGTGTTTTGAGACAGGTGCCATTATAGGAAGTTTTTTTTGACCCGTTTCCAGTTTTTGGGTCCGGGCAGTCGAAAAAAAAAAAAATTGGCCGAAAAAAATTTCGTGCCCATCCTGTCCGTTTGAGCTAGGAAGAGTTTTGAGACACTCGCCATTATAGTGATTTTTCGCAAAAAAAAAAGCAGCGCAAAAAAAAAGAGCGCAAAAAAAAAAAGAGCGAAAAAAAAAATTCCAGAGTGTGCTTTTGCCTTGTTTACGTGCCGCGCCGTGATTTTGTTAGTGTTCTAGGCTCGCGTCTCTAGCACAGTCTAGCCTAGGACCAGCACAGTACCGTCGTTGAGCGTTTATTCAACTTTGCATCTCTGAATTGATTATTGCTGACCCTTTTTGCTACCATATTATAAGCCTTCCCAGCTCCACATACATCTACGTCGTGCGTTTGACTCTCCCTGGTAATCGCTCTATCCAAGCTTTGAGAGTTTTTTTTGACTACAACGGTTGCCGATCACCGCCTGCTGCTGGGTAAGAACTGGTAAGAATTTGAGATTTGCTTGACGGATTTGTGACACCCACCACCACCACTTGTTCGTAGTCTGTAGGATCATATTCTTGTGTGTTTCTATTGCTGCTAACCATGCCAGGATCACAAGCCGACGAGATTGACTGGGAGAATTTATCGAACAAGGAGCTTCATGATAAGTTTCAGCAAATGATGACTGAACAGGTGCAAGATGTGCTGAACAATTTTGAAGAGGCCATGGAGAAGATCACTGGCTTTGAGAAGACGTTCGAAACAAAGCTCGATAACAAGTTTAATGAATTGCTCGCGCGTCTTCCACCACCACCACCCGCTGCAGCTAACGCACCTCTCCAACAACAACAACAACAACGACTACCTCCACGTCGCGAAGCAGACCTCAACCGAGCAGGCCGTGTTCCTCTTGCGTTTGGCCAAACTGTTGGTGCTGCTGTTGATACTTCTGTGGCTCCTGCTGTTGATGCGGAGGAGGATGATTATGTGGGAGACTATGAGGATGAGGTTGATCAAAATCAACACTACGTGCAGCCACCTGTACCACCACCAGCAGGTCGACCTCAGGTATATTATCGTAATGGTAGGCCTCCACCACCACCTCAGGTACGCGATGATGTCCATATTCCTAAACTGAAATTGAATATTCCACCATTTGAGGGTAGATATGTTCCTGATATATATCTTACTTGGGAGTTAGAAACTGAACAACGATTTACATGTTTACAATATCCTGAGGAGAGACGAGTTGCTGCTGCTGTTTGTGCTTTCACTAGTTTTGCATGTGTATGGTGGTCTGAACATTGTAGATTATATCCTATTCCAACTACTTGGGCTGCTTTGAAAACTGCTATGCGTACGCGTTGGGTTCCACCATATTATCAACGTGAATTGCTTCAAAAATTGCAGCGTTTAAGACAAGGAAAAAATTCTGTAGAAGAAT
>NW_025225410.1:0-2440 GCF_018294505.1 Triticum aestivum
TTTTTTGAAATTACTACGAAACCCAACAGTGGCATCCGATCCTAGGTTTTATATGTTGATGTTATATGCACGAGTAGAACACAAGTGAGTTGTGGGTGATATAAGTCATACTGCTTACCAGCATGTCATACTTTGGTTCGGCGGTATTGTTGGACGAAGCGGCCCGGACCAACATTACGCGTACGCTTACGCGAGACCGGTTCTCCTGACGTGCTTTGCACATAGATGGCTTGCGGGTGACAGTTTCTCCAACTTTAGTTGAACCGAGTGTGGCTACGCCCGGTCCTTGCGAAGGTTAAAACAGCACCAACTTGACAAACTATCGTTGTGGTTTTGATGCGTAGGTAAGATTGGTTCTTGCTCAAGCCCGTAGCAGCCACGTAAAACATGCAACAACAAAGTAGAGGACGTCTAACTTGTTTTTGCAGGGCATTTTGTGATGTGATATGGTCAAGACATGATGCTAAATTTTATTGTATGAGATGATCATGTTTTGTAACCGAGTTATCGGCAACTGGCAGGAGCCATATGGTTGTCGCTTTATTGTATGCAATGCAATCGCGCTGTAATGCTTTACTTTATCACTAAGCGGTAGCGATAGTTGTGGAAGCACAAGGTTGGCGAGACGACAACGATGCTACGATGGAGATCAAGGTGTCGCGCCGGTGACGATGGTGATCACGACGGTGCTTCGGAGATGGAGATCACAAGCACAAGATGATGATGGCCATATCATATCACTTATATTGATTGCATGTGATGTTTATCTTTTATGCATCTTATCTTGCTTTGATTGGCGGTAGCATTATAAGGTGATCTCTCACTAAATTATCAAGAAGTGTTCTCCCTGAGTATGCACCGTTGCGAAAGTTCTTCGTGCTGAGACACCACATGATGATCGGGTGTGATAGGCTCTACGTTCAAATACAACGGGTGCAAAACAGTTGCACACGCGGAATACTCAGGTTATACTTGACGAGCCAAGCATATACAGATATGGCCTCGAAACATGGAGACCGAAAGGTCGAGCGTGAATCATATGGCAGATATGATCAACATAGCGATGTTCACCAATGAAACTACTCCATCTCACGTGATGATCGGACATGGTTTAGTTGATTTGGATCACGTAATCACCTAGAGGATTAGAGGGATGTCTATCTAAGTGGGAGTTCTTAAGTAATATGATTAATTGAACTTAAATTTATCATGAACTTAGTCCTGGTAGTATTTTGCAAATTATGTTGTAGATCAATAGCTCGCGTTGTTGCTTCCCTATGTTTATTTTGATATGTTCCTAGAGAAAATTGTGTTGAAAGATGTTAGTAGCAATGATGCGGATTGGATCCGTGATCTGAGGTTTATCCTCATTGCTGCACAGAAGAATTATGTCCTTGATGCACCGCTAGGTGACGGACCTATTGCAGGAGCAGATGCAAACGTTATGAACGTTTGGCTAGCTCAATATGATGACTACTTGATAGTTTAGTGCACCATGCTTAATGGCTTAGAATCGGGACTTCAAAGACGTTTTGAACATCATGGAGCATATGAGATGTTCCAGGATTTGAAGTTAATATTTCAAGCAAATACCCAAGTTGAGAGATATGAAGTCTCCAACAAGTTCTATAGCTAAAAGATGGAGGAGAATCGCTCAACTAGTGAGCATGTGCCCAGATTGTCTGAGTACTACAATCGCTTGAATCAAAGTGGGAGTTAATCTTCCAGATAAGATAGTGATTGACAAAATTCTCTAGTCACCATCACCAAGTTAGTAGAACTTCGTGATGAACTATGATATGCAAGGGATAACAGAAACGATTCCCAAGCTCTTCGTAATGCAGAAATTGACGAAGGTAGAAATTGAGAAAAACATCAAGTGTTGATGGTAGACAAGACCACTAGTTTCAAGAAAAGGGCAGAGGGAAGAAGGGGAACTTCAAGAAGAACAACAAGCAAGTTGATGCTCAAGTGAAGAAGCCCAAGTCTGGTCCTAAGCCTGAGACTAAGTGCTTCTACTGCAAAGGGACTGGTCACTGGAAGCGGAACTACCCCAAGTGATTGGCGGATAAGAAGGATGGCAAAGTGAACATAAGTATATTTGATATACATGTTATTGATGTGTACTTTACTAGTGTTTATAGCAACCCCTCAGTATTTGATACTAGTTCAGTTGCTAAGATTAGTAACTCGAAACGGGAGTTGCAGAATAAACAGAGACTAGTTAAGGGTGAAGTGACGATGTGTGTTGGAAGTGGTTCCAAGATTGATATGATCATCATCGCACACTCCCTATACTTTCGGGATTAGTGTTGAACCTGAATAAGTGTTATTTGGTGTTTGCGTTGAGCATGAATATGATTTGATCATGTTTATTGTAATACGGTTATTCATTTAAGTAAGAGAATAAATTGTTGTTCTGTTTACATGAATAAAACCT
>NW_025225410.1:3224-4230 GCF_018294505.1 Triticum aestivum
GCCTTATGAACTATGGTTTGGCAAGAAACCAAAGTTGTCGTTTCTGAAAGTTTGGGGCTGCGATGCTTATGTGAAAGAGCTTCAACCTGATAAGCTCGAACCCAAATCGGAGAAATGTGTCTTCATAGGATATCCAAAGGAAACTATTGGATACACCTTCTATCACAGATCCGAAGGCAAGACTTTTGTTGCTAAATTTGGAAACTTTCTGGAGAAGGAGTTTCTCTCGAAAGAAGTGAGTGGGAGGAAAGTAGAACTTGACGAGGTAACTGTACCTGCTCCCTTATTGGAAAGTAGTTCATCACAGAAATCTGTTCCTGTGACCACTACACCAATTAGTGAGGAAGCTAATGATGATGA
Source organism: Triticum aestivum (assembly GCF_018294505.1). NCBI lineage: Eukaryota > Viridiplantae > Streptophyta > Magnoliopsida > Poales > Poaceae > Triticum > Triticum aestivum. Next base: position 3,585 of record NW_025225410.1, read on the forward strand.
TCATGTAACTTCAGATCAAGTTACTACCGTATCTCGTAGGTAAACCAGAGTGAGATCCGCACCAGAGTGGTACGGTAATCCTGTTCTGGAGGTCATGCTACTTGACCATGACGAACCTACGAACTATGAAGAAGCGATGGTGAGCCCAGATTCTGCAAAATGGCTTGAGGCCATGAAATCTGAGATGGGATCCATGTATGAGAACAAAGTATGGACTTTGGTTGACTTGCCCGATGATCGGTAAGCAATTGAGAATAAATGGATCTTCAAGAGGAAGACGGACGCTGATAGTAGTGTTACTATCTACAAAGCTAGAATTGTCGCAAAAGGTTTTCGACAAGTTCAAGGTGTTGACTACGATGAGAATTTCTCACTCGTATCTATGCTTAAATCTGTCTGAATCATGTTAGCAATTGCCGCATTTTATGAAATCTGGCAAATGGATAACAAAACTGCAATCCTTAATGGATTTCTTAAAGAAGAGTTGTATATGATGCAACCAGAAGTTTTTGTCAATCCTAAAGGTGTTAACAAAATATGCAAACTCCAGCGATCCATCTATGGACTGGTGTAAGCATCTCGGAGTTGGAATATACGCTTTGATAAGTTGATCAAAGCATATAGTTTTATACAGACTTGCGGTGAA
>NW_025225410.1:4341-5529 GCF_018294505.1 Triticum aestivum
CCTGTATTTACAAGAAAGTGAGTGGGAGCACTACAGCATTTCTGATAAGTATATGTGAATGACATATTGTTGATCGGAAATGATGTAGAATTATTCTGCAAAGCATAAAGGAGTGTTTGAAAGGAGTTTTTTCAAAGAAAGACATCGGTGAAGTTGCTTACATATTGAGCATCAAGATCTATAGAGATAGATCAAGACGCTTGATAAGGTTTTTCAATAAATACATACCTTGACAAGATTTTGAAGTAGTTCAAAATAGAACAGACAAAGAAAGAGTTTCTTGCCTATGTTACAAGGTGTGAAATTGAGTAAGACTCAAAGCCCGACCACGTCAGAAGATAGAAAGAGAATGAATGTCATTCCCTATGCCTTGGTCATAGGTTCTATAAAGTATGCCATGCTGTGTACGAGATCTATTGTATACCCTACCACTGAGTTTGGCAAGGGAGTACAATAGTGATCTAGGAGTAGATCACTGGACAGCGGTCAAATTATCCTTAGTGGAATAAGGATATGTTTCTCGATTATGGAAGTGAAAAAAGGTTCGTCGTAAAGGGTTACGCCGATGCAAGTTTTGACACTAATCTAGATGAATCTAAGTCTCAATCTAGATACATATTGAAAGTGGGAGCAATTAGCTAGAGTAGCTCCGTGCAGAGCAATGTTGACATAAATATTTGCAAAATACTTACGGATCTGAATATAACAGACCCGGTGACTAAAATTATCTCACAAGCAAAACATGATCACACCTTAGCACTCTTTGGGTGTTAATCACACAGCGATGTGAACTAGATTACTGACTCTAGTAAACCCTTTGGGTGTTGGTCACATATCGATGTGGACTACGGGTGTTAATCACATGGTGATGAGAACTATTTCTATTAAATCACATGGCGATGTGAACTAGATTATTGACTCTAGTGCAAGTGGGAGACTGAAGGAAATATGCCCTAGAGGCAATAATAAAGTTATTATTTATTTCCTTATATCATGATAAATGTTTATTATTCATGCTAGAATTGTATTAACCGGAAACATAATACATGTGTGAATACATAGACAAACAGAGTGTCACTAGTATGCCTCTACTTGACTAGCTCGTTAATCAAAGATGGTTATGTTTCCTAACCATGGACAAAGAGTTGTTATTTGATTAACGGGATCACATCATTAGTTGAATGATCT
>NW_025225410.1:5647-6118 GCF_018294505.1 Triticum aestivum
ATTGACATGACCCATTCCATTAGCTTAGCACCCGATCGTTTAGTATGTTGCTATTGCTTTCTTCATGACTTATACATGTTCCTATGACTATGAGATTATGCAACTCCCGTTTGCCCGAGGAACACTTTTTGTGCTACCAAACGTCACAACGTAACTGGGTGATTATAAAGGAGCTCTACAGGTGTCTCCAAAGGTACATGTTGGGTTGGCGTATTTCGAGATTAGGATTTGTCACTCCGATTGTCGGAGAGGTATCTCTGGGCCCTCTCGGTAATGCACATAACTTAAGCCTTGCAAGCATTGCAACTAATGAGTTAGTTGCGGGATGATGTATTATAGAACGAGTAAAGAGACTTGTCGGTAACGAGATTGAACTAGGTATGGGATACCGACGATCGAATCTCGGGCAAGTAACATACCGATGACAAAGGGAACAACGTATGTTGTTATGCGGTCTGACCGATAAAAGAT
>NW_025225410.1:6717-22533 GCF_018294505.1 Triticum aestivum
GAACCCGTAGGGTCCGCACGCTTAAGGTTACGATGAAAGTTATATTATGAGTTTATGCATTTTGATGTACCGAAGGTTGTTCGGAGTCCCGGATGTGATCACGGACACGACGAGGAGTCTCGAAATGGTCGAGACATAAAGATTGATATATTGGAAGCCTATGTTTGGATATCGGAAGTGTTCCGGGTGAAATCGGGATTTTACCGGAGTACCGGGAGGTTACCGGAACCCCCCGGGAGGTATATGAGCCTTAGTGGGCCTTAGTGGAAGAAGAGAAGAGGCAGCCAGGGCTGGGTCGTGCACCCCTCCACCCCTAGTCCGAATAGGACAAGGAGAGAGGGGGTCGGCGCCCCCCTCCTTCTCTCTCTCTCGTTTCCCACTCCACGAATCCTATTCCAACTAGGAAAGGGGGGGTCCTACTCCCAGAAGGAGTAGGACTCCTCCTGGCGCGCCACACCTTGGCCGGCCGGCCCCCCTCCCTTGAACCTTTATATACGGAGGCAGGGGCACCCCTAGAGACACAAGTTGATCAACGTGATCATATTCTTAGCCGTGTGCGGTGCCCCCTTCCACCATAGTCCTCGATAATATTGTAGTGGTGCTTAGGCGAAGCCCTGCGACGGTAGTACATCAAGATCGTCACCATGCCGTCGTGCTGACGGAACTCTTCCCCGACACTTTGCTGGATCGGAGTCCGGGGATCGTCATCGAGCTGAACGTGTGCTAGAACTCGGAGGTGCCGTAGTTTCGGTGCTTGATCGGTCGGGCCGTGGAGACGTACGACTACATCAACCAAACGCTTCCGTTGTCGATCTACAAGGGTACGTAGATCATACTCTCCCCTCTTGTTGCTATGCATCACCATGATCTTGCGTGAGCGTAGGAAATTTTTTGAGCCACCATATATGCTAGTCGCTTGCTGCAGCTCCACATATATTTACTTTGCCTTACCTATTAAGCTTAAATAGTCTTGATCGCGAGGGTGCGAGATTGCTGAGTCCCTGTGGCTCACAGATTACTATTACACCAGATGCAGGGCCTGATGATTCCGCTCCAGGTGACGCGCTCGATCTCAAGTGGGAGTTCGACGAGGACTCTCAATGATACTATGTTTCCTTTCCTGATGATCAGTAGTGGTGCCCAGTTGGGGGTGATCGGGACCGTGTCGCATGTTGGGTTATCTTTTATTTTGGCGCCGTAGTCGGGCCATGAGTGTTTGAATGATGTAATGTTATTTATGTACCTTGATTGACGTGGCGAGTGTAAGCCAACTATGTTATCTCCCTTTTTATTATCTATATATTACATGAGATGTTGTGAAGATTGCCTAACTTGCGACATATGCCTTCAATGCGATTATGCCTCTAAGTCGTGCCTCGACATGTGGGAGATATAGTCGCATCGAGGGTGTTACATGCACCTACCTGCCTCCAAGAATGTTGTCAAGCCACCGATGGGCGTTTGATGGACACATTTATTTTCCCCGTTGCAACGCACGGGCCTTTTTGCTAGTCTATCCCTATAATAATAAAGCACGGATTGACTCCGTGGGTTCACCGTCACAATACGCTTTTTTCTCATGTCATAATACGTTTTTATAATTTGTATAGACAAAATCGTAATATAAACGAGGTGGTACTAATTTGGAGTCCGCACGTAAACAAAAGCTTCCTCTGTTTATTCCCTGCCGTATATGATGTGTATTAGGCCTGCCCTACGCTCTTTTGGGCCTCATCCACGGTCAGTCTAGCACTCTTCCGATCCCAAAAAAACCAACACGTCAAGCTGCACAATACATAGGGTCAAGTGGGCTTCTAATCAGCCTTTTCATGTTGGTTTACTCATTAAAAATATAGCGCCGGATGACCAGCACTCCTTGCCTGCGTGCGTTTGCCTGCCGCTATGTACATGCATGCCTGGCTCGCGTGTGTGTGGTGCGCTGTGTGTGTGGAAAACGTTTCGTTCAGGAACTTTGCAAATAAATTCATATAGTTTACGGTATTCAATCCGTGGTCCTTTTTAAAGTGAGAAAAAAACACGAAAACACACACTCGAACAGGCGCTCCTCTCTCCCTGGCCTCCGATCCCAGCCGCCAGGAGGCGCCCCGCGCGATGCTCGATCCGGTCCCACGCCAGTCATCCGGCGCGACGTCGATGGATCTGGCGGCGGGAGCAGCGTCTTGCTCCGGTGGCGACGGCACCCTGCTGATCCAGAGAAGAAAGAGACAGGGCGTGAGGGAGAGAGGAAAGAGAGGAGGAAAGGAGAAGGAGAAGGGGGCACAAGGTGAGGGAGGCAGTCGGTGGGGGTGGCTTGGACCGGCTCAGCAAGGAGATCTTCTCCATCCTCGAGTCCAACTTCGTCCGCAGGCGCTGGAGCCGACAGGGGCGTGCTCAGCCGGGCGTGTGCGCGTGCTCTCCATCGACGGGGGACGCTCGCCGCGGCCGTGCTGGTCAGGCTCGAGCACCGCTGCAGGAGCTGTCCGGGAACCCCGAGGCCCGCGTCGCGGACTACTTCGACATGGCGGCAGAGTCCGGCGCCAGCGGGTTCTTGGCGGCCGCGCTGTTCGCTCGACGAAAGAATAAAAATAATACGAAGACCAAATACAACGACGTATTTGCCTTATGGCAAAGAAGCCGGCAGCAGTTGGTGGCGCGATGGACGCTGCGTGGCTGTATGAGCACACACCAGGTATGCAGATGCAGAACAAAGTAGAGCTCTCACAATTTTTTATCCGAGGTGTATTTTTTTTGGTACGATCTTGATTTCTGGATGGCACCACTTCGCAGGCAGCAGGCTCTAGCCGCGGCAGCAGGAAAACGGACGGCAACATCCTGTCATACATGCAGGATTCTGCATTTGGATAAAAGGAGTCCGGTAGATGTCAACAAAGGAGTGAAATAAGCATCTGTACTCTCCTTATTTTTGTGCAAATGAAAGGCTTGCGGAGACTATATTTCCGTGGCCTAATGGAACGGAATCTGATAAATCGATCTTGGTTACCAATCTGTCCTATGTAATTAATGAAGGACATGGCATTGGCAGGAGCTAGCCTACGCACAGTGTGCACGGTGAGCAAATCCCTCTGTTTCTCAGCTACCAAATATTTCTTCTTTTGCTACTGAGTGAATCATCAGTTTTGTTTTGTTATGGCTACAAGCACTCCTGGCATCAGAAGATGGCTATATTGGCGAAAAAGACTGGTGGTCTGTGTTTCACTTTTGGACATCTATGTGAGCAGCTTCCTCCTGCTTTCATTTATCAGCTCACAACACATGGTTGGTGTTTGTGTGATTACTCAAGTTACAGCGATGTATTACATTAGGATCAAATAGCTAAAGTTTAAATACTCATAGGTGGACATTGCTGTCAATTTTTAAGCTTTCACTGCAAACGTGATAAAATTCATATTGTACCCACTATGATTCCTCTGACTCATATTCATATTTCTAATTTCATGGATAAAAGTAGGCATGACATAATATGTCTTGTTCATTGTAACATTTTTTAGGTAGGCATTTATTCTTTTAGATAGTTGTTGTATTTTAGGAGGGTGTGGGATATTTTCCCCCATTTAACTAGCTTACAGAATAATTTTTTATTTATGTCTCAATTTAACCAAAATTTTGCTACCATAAGAGCATGGCATAATTTCGTTGTAACAATTCTTCAGGTAGATATTTACCGGTTTAGATGTGTTCTGTTCTTTTAGAAGAGTGTGAGGATAATTTATTTTATTGTGACAAACAGGAGGAGTTTGCGGAACCAACGTGCTAGAATGTGATGGTCAAACTCATCGCCTGTGATTCATGCTCGTCGTGAAAGGTGGACAATGTGACCACGAGTGGCAACGAGTGCGATAACCCGGGTGGGTTGCTTGGACCATGCGAGGATTTGTTTTCCCCGTTGCAACGCACGGGCATATGTGCTAGACGATGACTAATAATAATCTATCCCTAATTTTTTAATAATAAAATACGGATTGACTCCATGAGTTTACTGTCACAATACGCTTTTATCCAATCGTAATACGTTTTTACGATTCGTATAGACAAAATCGTAATATAAATGAGGTGGTACTAATAACGGATCACACCACGATTTCGTTAGTTGCCCAATAAAAGCCACGATCCTCTTCCTGTTTCCCACGCACGGGCGCACCATCAGGCCACGATTTCCTTCGTTGCCCAAAAAAAGCCACGATCCCCTTCCTGTTTCCCACGCACGGGCGCACCCCTGACGCCGCCGCCTTCCTCCCGGAGTCCGCGGCCAAATTCTACGCCGGGAGCAGCGGATCCATCTCTCCGACGCCTCCTCTCCCTCGAGTCTTGACCTCTTCGGCAGCCTTCCTCCCGTCCCAAGTTCAGGAGATGCATGAGGACGACGATGGCGGCGAGGCGCCTCACGCGCGCGAACATCGCCACCCTACACCCCGGTCGTGCGCGCTGCTCTGTGAGGTTTAAGCACCGCGCCCGCTGCGCTCCGCTGTCTCATTGAGGAGTACCACAGCTGGCCCATGCCAGCCGAGCGTTTCTCTCCCCGACTGCTCCTACGTTGACCTGCACACATCCTCTGCTTGGCTAAGTCCCACCGCCTACAACCGTCACCATCGTCAGATCTGCTCCAATATGCGCGCCCTGGTCTTTACTTCCCTGACCCAGTGGCATTGCCATCGTCAGATCATGTTGCAGAAGGCTCTGCTTCTTTGTTGCTCCAGTGATGGATATTGCTGAACTAAGCAAACCTCTAGGTGTAAGACACCATCTGAACGATTATCTGCTTCATAATGTCCATGTACACAACAAACAGTCTCAATTTGCAGGTCCCAGTGAACTGCAGCGCCTCAAAAGCTGTCAAGCAGTTGGTTTCCAAGATTATTGTGCCAGCGGACCGTTCATGTAGAGGAGTGAGAGCACCAGAAACAGCCTCAGTTTCCCCTTCCTTGGCATCCGAGCACTGTCGGAGTTCAGTTCCCAGCAAGAACAACACTTGTCCCGAGCTATTTTGAGTCACGACACGACGCCACTGGTCATCTGGCATGTGCTCGGGAGGAAGAAACAGTCCATGTTCAGTTTAACATAGCCATCAGCTGACCTTTTTTTTTCATTGCAGAGCACGATCCTTGTTCCTGATCGAGTGCAAGATTGGCACTTGGCCCATTTGTTGCTTTTCTTTGTCATCAGTGGCAAGTGGCAACACACGCTTTATCTCAGTAGGACAATAGCTCTGAATAAAAATAACAGATGCACCGATCATTTTCTTCAGGAGTTTTAGGCTCTGTGCTATGGACTATGGTGAGGTAACATCCTAAAATACACACCTTGTGATTGTTACCATCAAGCAATCTCTACTCTTGTGGTTTCCTTTTTTGAGGAATTGGCAGTGATCTGCCTATTAATTTAGAGGAAAAGATGTTACAACGTTAGCATTACAGGATTAGGCTGAACCTAAATTTGCAGCGCTAGCAAAGAAGAAAACTAAAAGTAAAATTCGTCAGGCTCGGGAGGGGTGTCATTTTCACAATCAGAGCTCCAGTGCATGGTCGTTGTTGGCATGAGGATGTCTTGTTTGATTAGGTGCAAGACGTTTGCTCTTGTGGTTTCCACTGTGTTATGGATCAGGACGAATTAATAAACTTAATAAAGGAAATACATGGTTATTGTTTTCTGATTGCTCTTCACTTTCTTTGAACTCCATACGTTTTCCTCTTTTTCTTATGTCCTGCTTAGTTAGTATGCAAGCAGAAGCTTTCTTCTCTATGCTGTTACTTCTTACTGATTTTTTTATAGATCCTCAAATTTTTATTTTATTAGCCAGCAAATAATAATTGGTGGATCTCATTTTCCATTGTCCAGTTTGTGCTTTTGTGGATTATCTCATTAAACAACTTGCATGCCGTTCAATGTTGCAACTCTCCTGACTTCTGAAAAAATACTACAGAGCTAAAAAACATTCTTCTACGTTCTCTCGAGGTACAACGATTACTACTACTGGCAGAACTAATAAAAGGGGGAGGCCTCGATGGAGGCGCCTGAGCGGAATGAAGTGCTCATATGGGATACTCCATAACTTCAGTCCATCAAATATCGGTAACATATTTCTATCACACAAGAAATTGCTAATCTATATCCTTCATTTTTTTAGAGATGTGATAATACTTTTAGTCATAATGTGTTGCACTAAAAGTTCACTTGACTCCACGTAAATAATTTGACAGATGAGAGAGGACAAGTTATTCCTAAACAAAGTGTGGAATTTGTGCAATCATGAAATCTTTACTGACCAGGGTTCTGAACGTAGGGCCCATTAGACAAAACATGACTTAGAGTGTTAAAATATTTGGCTGCATATTCGTTAAGTCTGAAAATGAGACATATTTAGGAGTTTCCAAAAGAGGCGCAACATAAACAAACTTCAGAGCCGCCTCAAAGTAAAGGCATGTACTGCAGGTGGATTGTGGTCAGAACATATAAAAGAAGTTGATATAATGGGTAAATAATGCTCAGAAAACATTTAAAAAGAAATGGGCATCAACAACCTTCAGATGATTCGACATATGCTTTAAGTCTCGAGCTTCCAAGAGAAAAATGCAACCATACTATTATCCTGCCTAATTGGACTTGCAGTCTCTGAATTATTGGAAATTGCTTATTTCATACTGCCATGTTGATCGCCAATTTCAACACTGGATCACCTCAACTGTGCTTTTATTTTTGAAGCATCAGATTTTACTGGAGTGGACTGGACCTCTGATTTTCCTTCTTTCAGATCGTCATAAATTAGGCTATTTTTCGTGGCAACTCTGAGTTACATCAACTGCTTCACATTTTTTTTTCGCTCCTGCTTGTCATGAGTACTGAGAATATGTGTTTATCAACTTAGCGATAAACCCACTTTTCTTGGTTGCAAGAATAGCTTGCCAGTACTTTACAACAATCTTATTTGTTGTCCTGGTCACTTGGAAAGCATGTTGTGTTCTCCATGTGGTGAGGTTTTCCCACAATTAGGAAATAGAGCGGCATGGAGGACTGGAAGGACGCGGAGGGGCACCGGGCCACCGGCAGTAGGGAGGGCGAGGAACAGCTCGAAGTGGGATGCATGCGTGCGTAGAGAGGGAGTTGCTTGCATATTTTGTACTTTTGGTGATTTTTGTCAGGGATAGTAACTTGAGTGATTGCAGTAAACATACAGATTATAGACTAACATTTCTTCTTAAATATCTCGTTAAAGTTCTGTACTAAAGACTACAGGGCTGCACTTGGTCATTCAACACTGAAGGTCAATGTTTCACTTAGGCCACTTGGGTTCTGAACATGCAATAAAAGGAAGAAAACTTAGCAAGGGTTCCAGATCTTGCTTCAAGAAAAATGTTGACAATATGCTTTGACGCACCATTAGCTCTGGCAGGAAAAAGAATCTGATGGAATCGCAGGATTTCTTCAATCACATCATTAGTAGATGGCAAAGCCTTGAGGCTACCACTGGGAATGAAGCAAAATCATGAAGATGACTGGTTAAGGAAATAGCAAGACTTGCACCATTGACTTTGCTTGCTATTGGCATGAATTTAAAATTCTGGTTTCAGTCTTTCAGTTGATGCAGGACTCGAGTGTGAGAAATTGACTCAGTATAATGACCCTAAGTCGAAGAAATCATCACAGTGAGGACGAGCTTGAGGTTGCAGTGGCGGAACCAAAAGTGATGATCACGAACCGAGTCTACATATATGCAACCCACAATTAAAAGTATTGAATTAGCATTTCTAATTTTTAAGTTCAATTAGTGATCAATTTTATTTGATTTCAACTCATAAGGTTGGTTGTACACTATTTATAATCATTACATGTATTATGTTATGTTATCAGTGACTTGATTTCAAGGCCGTAATTTTATTACCCATTGCAACGAAAATGTTGGCGAACAGATAACAAAAGCTATCCGGACTGATGGCAGAAAATTATTATGGTAACGATAAACTATACTATGTTTTAGGGAACTATATAACAAAGCCGTTTACTGTGGTAGAAAAAAGTAGTACAGTCAATCCTGTACCTTTACAACCGAGAAACACAGGGGATATGCTGTGGAAAAAATGGCATATGATAAAAGCACAGACTTAAAATGAATGCTCATGTTTCTTGAACTGAACTTCAACACTTGCATGCTTCTGAACTAAATTTTGAAGACATGCAGGCAACTTCGTTTGAAGCATCGGGTTGACTTGAGGCCTGACACCGGTGAGGTCAGAGACGACAGTTCATCGCGGTGGCCGTTGACAATGGCCAGGAAGCCAGGTTGCCCGTCTACCATCTTCATATGTTGCTTCATATGTTGTCCATCTCCCCCTCTGCTTTTCTACGTACGTCTCTCACCTCCATTTATTTCCCTTTATAGAAAAAACTAGCATGTCTCTCTCCCTCGCTTGAGTGTTGAATCAGTCGTGTGAAATTTCTATGCCCAATACGTGCCCGGGCGTCGCCGCCACTCCGTGTCTGCCGCAACGTCAACCCTCCCATTTCTGCACTGTCGCCACCACCGGCCGGTAGCCCGTGCAGCCACCTCAAGTGTCCTCCACCGCCCATGCCATGTCCCCTATGTGACGCGCGATCTGCCCCATGGGGCAAGGAAACCAGAACCTCAGCCGCCATCTCACATGCGATGGCATGCACCTCAGTGTGCGGTGAGAATGATGCATTTTTCCAATGGGACATCTTTGTTCAGCAAACTTTATGTTCTTACAAGGATAGTTTACAAGATCGTGGTATTATTGTAACAGCAGTAGCCATTGAGACATCAGGTGATCCTTATGAGCAGAACCATCATGACAAACAAACCGGTCAATAGAATTCATAAAGCTGCAGTTAATTTGCTCTATTCAATAATGCTTGCAGTTTGAATGAAAATTGTTAACTAGACTCCCATGAGTGCGGTGGTGTATTATTTTGCAAAAAATAGTTTTTGTCGCCTTTTAGTGTTTTCATTAACATTCATGGTCATATATGTTGCCTGACAAGATGCGAGTTATCAGCCACTTAGTTCTTATCTTTATTTCCATCACAAGTTTCGACAATTAATTAGCTTTCGTTGAATCATGCTTCTGGATAATGAATAAAATGATGTACCGGTTTGGGATACTTCTTCATCAACCTATGTTCCACTCAACATTCTTCTTTTGGATTACTTCTTCACCAACTTATTCTCCACTGGCTTTAAAAAAACTTATGCTCCACTCTACATTAATATCATGGAAAAATAGTTGCTATAGTGACCTTGTATATAGTTGTTTTAGCGGGCATGAGTGTTTGCATTTTTTTTACCCATTGCAACGCACGGGCCCTTTTGCTAGTAACCTAAATTTTTTTTGTTATGTTTATCCCTCGCGTGAGGAGGGGGCAGAGGCGCGAGCCTGCTGGCCGGATCCGAAGCGAGCCAGAGCGGATGACAGCAAAGGAGGAGGGGTCGGAGACGACAAAGGAGGAGGGGTCGAAGGAGGCTGCTGGCTGGATCTGGAGCACAGGACAGCGACTAGGCGGGCCAGATCGGACGACGGCAGAGGAGGAACTCGAGGATGAAGCAGGCAGGTGACGGATGCTTCTGGGCAGTCCGAATCATCGGGGTTCTCGAAGAGAGGGAGGCAGTCGAGGCCAGTGCTGGAGATACTGCCGACGCGGGCATGCTGGGTCGCAACGGCAGGTGTCGGTGCGCAGGTTCCGGCGACTGGACGCGGGCGTGACGGTGGCAGTTCTAAACTCTATGGTTGCGGCGCCATTGTTGTTGTTCTGAGTTTTCCTGTTCGACACAGAAGAGAGAGGGTGAGGAGAGAGATGAGACCGGTGCTAGAATTGGGAGGGAGAAGCGGGGAAGAGCCGGCTCACTGGCGGGGTCCGGCTGCTGTTGCTGTAGATTGCCAGAGGGGCTGGCTGGCTCGACCCACTCGGGTTCGAGCTGCCGGAGAGGAGCGACTGGGAGGCTGCCTGCTTCTTCGTGGACGAGGGCGCGAGGAAGCGCTCTCGGGAGCAGTGGGATCTGGGAGAGAAGGTGGCTGCGCTGTGTAGCTGTTTGCAGGTCTCTCGATGGGGAATTGATATAATCCAGCAGACTGGGGGTCCCACGCACCGCTACCTCATCTCTCCTGGTCCAGTCATTTTCTTTCCACTGATCCCCATCCACATACGACCTCTCTCCTCTCCATAGCACTAGCACTCGTACCCACGCTATATTTTCACCTGGTTTATAGCAAGGGTGTTTGCTCTCTAAAGCATGAGTATGTGATTTTTCTCCCGTTGCAACACACAAACATTTTTTTCTAATAAAGCACGGTGCGTTTCTCCGTTTTTTTGATCCGTTCACTCGTATTATATTATTTTTTTATCCAAGGTGGTACTAATAAAGTATTTTTTCCTAAAAAACTTTTGTTATATTTATCCCTCGCGTGAGGAGGGGACAGAGGCGCGGGCCTGCTGGCCGGATCCGAAGCGAGCCAGAGCGGATGACGGCAAAGGAGGAGGGGTCGGAGACGGCAAAGGAGGAGGGGTCGGAGGAGGCTGCTGGCCGGATCTGGAGCACAAGACAGCGACTAGGCGGACCAGATCGGACGACGGCAGAGGAGGAACTCGAGGATGAAGCGGGCAGGTGACGGATGCTTCTGGGCAGTCCGAATCATCGGGGTTCTCGAAGAGAGGGAGGCGGTCGAGGCCAGTGCTGGAGATACTGCCGACGCGGGCATGCTGGGTCGCAACGGCAGGTGTCGGTGCGCAGGTTCCGACGACTGGACGCGGGCGTGACGGTGGCAGTTCTAAACTCTATGGTTGCGGCGCCATTGTTGTTGTTCTGAGTTTTCCTGTTCGACACAGAAGAGAGAGGGTGAGGAGAGAGATGAGATCGGTGCTAGAATTGGGAGGGAGAAGCGGGGAAGAGCCGGCTCACCGGCGGGGTCCTGCTGCTGTTGCTGTAGATCGCCAGCGGGGCTGGCTGGCTCGACCCACTCGGGTTCGAGCTGCCGGAGAGGAGTGACTGGGAGGCTGCCTGCTTCTTCGTGGACGAGGGCGCGAGGAAGCGCTCTAGGGAGCAGTGGGATCTGGGAGAGAAGGGGGGCTGCGTTGTGTAGCTGTTTGCAGGTCTCTCGATGGGGAATTGATCTAATCCAGCAGACTGGGGGTCCCACGCATCGCTACCTCATCTCTCCTGGTCCAGTCATTTTCTTTCCACTGATCCCCATCCACATACGACCTCTCTCCTCTCCATAGCACTAGCACCCGTACCCACGCTATATTTTCACCTGGTTTATAGCAAGGGTGTTTGCTCCCTAAAGCATGAGTATGTGATTTTTCTCCCGTTGCAACACACAAACATTTTTTCTAATAAAGCACGGTGCGTTTCTCCATTTTTTTGATCCATTCACTCATATTATATTATTTTTTTATCCAAGGTGGTACTAATAAAGTATTTTTTCCTAAAAAACTTTTGTTATGTTTATCCCTCGCGTGAGGAGGGGGCAGAGGCGCGAGCCTGCTGGCCGGATCCGAAGCGAGCCAGAGCGGATGACGGCAAAGGAGGAGGGGTCGGAGACGGCAAAGGAGGAGGGGTCGGAGGAGGCTGTTGGCCGGATCTGGAGCACATGACAGCAACTAGGCGGGCCAGATCGGACGACGGCAGAGGAGGAACTCGAGGATGAAGCGGGCAGGTGACGGATGCTTCTGGGCAGTCCGAATCAATGGGGTTCTCGAAGAGAGGGAGGCGGTCGAGGCCAGTGCTGGAGATACTGCCGACGCGGGCATGCTGGGTCGCAACGGCAGGTGTCGGTGCGCAGGTTCCGGCGACTGGACGCGGGCGTGACGGTGGCAGTTCTAAACTCTATGGTTGCGGCGCCATTGTTGTTGTTCTGAGTTTTCCTGTTCGACACAGAAGAGAGAGGGTGAGAAGAGAGATGAGACCGGTGCTAGAATTGGGAGGGAGAAGCGGGGAAGAGCCGGCTCACCGGCGGGGTCCTGCTGCTGTTGCTGTAGATCGCCAGCGGGGCTGGCTGGCTCGACCCACTCGGGTTCGAGCTGCCGGAGAGGAGCGACTGGGAGGCTGCCTGCTTCTTCGTGGACGAGGGCGCGAGGAAGCGCTCTCGGGAGCAGTGGGATCTGGGAGAGAAGGGGGCTACGTTGTGTAGCCGTTTGCAGGTCTCTCGATGGGGAATTGATCTAATCCAGCAGACTGAGGGTTCCACGCACCGCTACCTCATCTCTCCTGGTCCAGTCATTTTCTTTCCACTGATCCCCATCCAAATATGACCTCTCTCCTCTCCATAGCACTAGCACCCGTACCCACACCAAAGTGACACACAAGATTGTTTTTAACAGGGTAAGGGATCCCAAGGACCGAGAAGCTGCATTAGAGTAAGAGATACTAAGAGAAGTACAGCTGGACCCTATTTCGTCCCTAAACGTTCGAAACGCATGCCCGGTCCGGTCAGTGTCCGGTCAAAAAAATGACCCAATCAAACCCTTCATTTTCTCTTAAATCGTCTAGACTTACCGGCGTACCTTAAACCAGGACCAAATTGCAGCCAAGTGATGACTTTGCAGTTAGAATTCAGAACTTGATTGTCTTCAAGGAGACAGTTCATTTGTGTACATACAAACCATTCATGATATAATTCTCATGTATAATGTTATCAAGAACAAAATGATTCATTTTTTTATATCACGTGTCCACCAACTTATTCATGGTTTTGCTATAACCAACAATTTGCTTCCAATTTCTTTTGCAATTTGATCGAACTACCAATGCTTATATATGTGCTGCCCATAGTGATGAATGGAGCAAAAGCTGTCTTCAATGAGACAAATTCTTTTGTGTATATACAAATTATTCATGGTATAATTCTCATGTATAATGACCGGAAGAACTAAATCATGTATTCTTTTATCATGTGTCCACCAACTTATTCATGGTTTTGCTATAACCAACAATTTGTTTCCAATTCCTTTTGCAATTAGAAAGAACTCCCAATGCTCAACCTCGATGAATTTTGACTACAATAATATGTTTCTACATGAGATTAACTACTCGGAAGTATCCCTCTATTGTGTGTATCCCGTGTATACTGATAGTTTGCCTCTATTGTGTGTATGCTGAATTTTATAATCAATCCTATTTTGTGTCGCAATTCGGGGACTTAATGAAGATATCCTCCTATTTGCCTACTATCAACACAAGAAGTAAAAACGAGTAGAAATGTGAGGGGTGGTGCAAGGAGTATCCCTTGCAGGGCTGCCCCCATGTCAAGTTCGATGAGGTTAGAATTTTAAAGTTTTAAACATTCCATTGCTCCGGCGTGGCTTTGTGACATGTGTGTCGTGTCATGGCCGAGCTGATCGCCTTGGATTGAGCAATGTTCACACCCATTGCGATTAGATGGACATCATGCCACCGTCAACAATGAGGACAAGAATAAGTAATACTTTTATCCCGTTGCAACGCACGGACCCTTTTACAAGTCTTTTCCTAATCTTCACGGGTGATTAAAGCACGTATTGACTCCGTGTGTTCACCGTCACAATACGCTTCTTCACGTGAATTTACGCTTTCAAATTGAATTTAAAACATATACGCGAGGTGGTACTATATCTTTACCTACTAATAAACCACGCATCGCTTCTGGTGGTACGTCATAAAAACAACCCTCGAAGTTGGCAATAATTACCCACCAATGCCACCCGTAAGTGGCAAAAACGATTCGTTTTTAATTTCTAATATCGCTCCAGGGTTCTGTTATTAAAGATGGATACGATATAATAGCACCAATGCATGAGCAACGCGATGACTGAGGCAACGATGCTCCACACAAGAGACCAGGGTTCGATCCCTGGTTCTCACGCTTTTTCTCTTTCTTTTTACCAAGCGCAGTAATGGGCCAGCCCATGTGCGGGTCGTGGCGCCCCCTGTTTTCTATATCTTTTTTTTATTTCTATTTTGTTTTTTCCCTAAAAATAAATTTCGGATTGATGGCGCCCCCTATTTTTTATTTCTTTTTACTTTTTTATTTCTGTTTTGGTTTTTATCTCAAAATTAATTTCGGATTTCCAAAATATCAAACAATTGCGAGTTCTGAAAAAAAGTAGGAAAATGGTAAACTGTTTGTGAATTTAAAAAATATTCTAAAAATCAAAAAATGTTCATGACTTAAAAAATTGCTCACAAATTATAAACAAATCACGATTTCTAATGATTTCATGAAATAAAAAATGTTCATGATTTTTTTAAATGAGCCAATATTCAAAGCATATTCAGGAATTTAAAAATCATGTCCATCAGCTTTTAGAAAATGTTCACAAAAATTAAAACACATCCGTAAATAATGAACAAAACTAATTGTAGGTTCCATAAAGGTTTTATTAGGAGATCTATATAGCTCGTTTTATGATTTTATTTAGTCCTTCGCGTTGGGTAAAAAAGGGTTTCCGTGTTTTGTACAACGCTGAACCCAACAAAATTGACATAACTTTCTAAGGGTCTGTTTTTGTAAGCTATATTAAAATGACTAAATGTCTATTTTGCTTCCATACACAGTTATGCTTATTTTCATATCACAATAGTGGTTATGGTAAACACCGCTACGCTAAGTCCAGACGAGACACTTTATTTATCAGTATAGCTCAGGCAGGGTCCGTCAATGCAGTTTGCTCAGCCACAAAATATTTTGTTGTGACGCCTTAAAAAATCAAGTCTTGATGAGCATCATATTGTTCGTTTTTGAAATTACATTTTAAAAGTGTCTTATCGCATCATGACATGATTTGTATATACTTTGTGAATTTGATTCATACTTTTTTATATCTACCACACATGTATAACTTGATAGTTTTTTTCCGTTGCAAAGCACGGGCATTTCCAAAAATGTTCGCTAAATCAAAAAAAGTTCGTCAAATTCAATAACTATTCCACCCAATTTCTAAATATTTTCATCGATTATAGAATGTTTGCCAGTTCAGGAAAATTGCTTAAAAATGTTCACAATTTTTAAAAAATGTTTGTAAATAGCAAAAAATATTCATAAATTGAAAAAATGTTCTTGATTGTAGAAAATGTTCAGAAATTTGTAATAGTATGTTGTTTGCGATTTCAAATATGTGCATGAGTTTAACAAATTGTTCATAATTTCAAAATGTTCATGATTTCGAGAAATTGAGAGAGATATTGTATCTCGGTGATGCAACGAAATGTGATCATGACCATTTGAAATTATGAATTTTTTTCTCCCGTTGCAACGCACGAGCCCTTTTGCTAGTATAATCTATCTATATATCCCTGCCCGGCGATGATTTTCTTCCGTTGCCTGAGCCAGGCTATATGCTGTGGGCCAGATTTTCTCTTTCTTTTTACCAAGCGCAGTAATGGGCCAGCCCATGTGCGGGTCGTGGCGCCCCCTGTTTTCTATATCTTTTTTTATTTCTATTTTGTTTTTTCCCTAAAAATAAATTTCGGATTGATGGCGCCCCCTATTTTTTATTTCTTTTTACTTTTTTATTTCTGTTTTGGTTTTTTATCTCAAAATTAATTTCGGATTTCCAAAATATCAAACAATTGCGAGTTCTGAAAAAAAGTAGGAAAATGGTAAACTGTTTGTGAATTTAAAAAATATTCTAAAAATCAAAAAATGTTCATGACTTAAAAAATTGCTCACAAATTATAAACAAATCACGATTTCTAATGATTTCATGAAATAAAAAATGTTCATGATTTTTTTAAATGAGCCAATATTCAAAGCATATTCAGGAATTTAAAAATCATGTCCATCAGCTTTTAGAAAATGTTCACAAAAATTAAAA
>NW_025225410.1:26588-27378 GCF_018294505.1 Triticum aestivum
TTTTTTTTGAAGGCACGCATGTACCTCTTTACTCTATGTTGTTTGTATATGATTGGTACTGGAAGTAACATATCTGAGTTCTAGCAATTATTTTGGTCTGTTTGGTCGGGACCGAAGACCGAATAATAAAGACCGAAGACCGAATAGTGAATAACCGAAAAGACCGAAATTATATCGGTCTTCAATTATGGAAGACCGGAATTTTGAAAGACCGAAAAGACCGGACCGAACAAACCGAAAAGACCGAACGCCCGGGGCTACCTGCAGCTAGGATTTGTTCATGCTTTGACAGAGAGTTTCCTAATCTTGAAATAGTCCCACCTCGACTTCTTCTATCAAACCACACCAGTTAATATACGTGCAAAACTTGCACATCCCCAGAAGCTGGCTGCAAGATGATTCCTACGAGAGAACGGACGTGCGTACGCAGATTGATATGGATGTGAAGAAATCACATGAAGGAAGAAAACTTGCTCGGATGCACGGAGACAGAGGCCGAGGTCGGTCGAGCAGGGGATTTTAGTGGGATTCACTATGTGACAAAATAAATTTGGGAAAAGTTTGGGGACCATGCTCGAAGTAGAAAAGACATGGGATTTTTTAAAAGCTTTGTAAGGGAAAAGGAAAATCACTTCAATAAAATATAAAGAAGCCTCAAATAATTTTTTTAAAATGTTCACAGTTTTTTATGCACAAATGCGCTTGCGTTGCAACGGGAGACATTGTTACCTATCTCATCCCTCGACCTATTTCCTTCCATCCTCATCTCCTTGTCCATGTCGGTTATCAA
>NW_025225410.1:28042-30565 GCF_018294505.1 Triticum aestivum
TTCCTTAATTAATTATCCCACAATAGTATTGATTCTTTCTTGCCCCATTCGATTGCCCACAATATTTCTGCCTTACACAATCCTTCCTTTCCTCTTTTTTTCAAGAATCCACCAACTCCTCATCCTTCGATTACCAATTTCCGAGGCGTATATTAAGGTGATTAATGATAGGTAATTTGAACAGGTATATAAATTAATGGTTGCTTTTAGAAAGGCGAGATGGTACTTTTGATAAAAAAACAAACCGCTACAAATTAACATAGGTTGGCATAGTTCAGCTGGCTGGTGTCTATTTTACGAGATGGTAGGTTGTGAGTTCGATTCCTCATGCACGCGTGTATTTTTTTTCTTCTTCTCACGTTGCACTAAAGCTGGGCCGACGACCCAGCCTGCTGGCCCAAGTCGTTAGGATGATAGGTTGTGAGTTCGATTCCTCATGCACGCGTGTATTTTTTTTCTTCTTCTCGCGTTGCACTAAAGCTGGGCCGACGACCCAGCCTGCTGGCCCAAGTCGTTAGGATGGTAGGTTGTGAGTTCGATTCCTCATGCACGCATATATTTTTTTCTTCTTCTCGCATTGCACTAAAGCTGGGCCGACGACCCAGCCTGCTGACCCAAGTCATTAGGATGCGGCGAACAGGCCCAAGTCGGTAGGACGCAGCGAACAGGCCCAGCCTGCAGGCCCAAGTCGTTAGGACGCAGCGAACAGGCTGAAGTCGGTAGGACGCAGCGAACGGTGAACGAAAACACGTCTTAGGTGTATAGATGAAAATATTAGTACCACCTCGAATATGTTTCAAATTCAAACTGAAAGCGTAAAATCACGGAAAGAAGCGTATTGTGACGGTGAACCCACGGAGTCAATCCGTGCTTTATTATCTGGCATAATCGCATTGAAGGCATATGTCACAAGTTAGGCAATCTTCACAACATTCCATGTAATATAAATAATAAAGGGAAGATAACATAGTTGGCTTACACTCGCCACGTCAATCAAGTACATAAATAACATTACATCATCCAAACACTCATGGCCCGACTACGGCGCCAAAATAAAAGATAACCCAACATGCGACAACGGTCCCGATCACCCCCAACTGGGCACCACTACTGATCATCAGGAAAGGAAACATAGTAACGTTGAGAGTCTTCGTCGAACTCCCACTTGAGCTCAAGCGCGTCACCTGGAGCGGAATCATCAGACCCTGCATCTGGTGTAATAGTAATCTATGAGCCACAGGGACTCAGCAATCTCGCACCCTCGCGATCAAGACTATTTAAGCTTATAGGTATGGCAAGGTAAATATGTGGAGCTGCAGCAAGCGACTAGCAAAATATGGTGGCTAACTTATTCGCAAAAGAGAGCGAGAAGAGGAGGCAAAGCGCGAGCGAGAAACTAGAGAACAACCTGCGCAAACATTACTCCAACACCGTGTCCGCTTTCCGGACTCCGCCGAGAAGAGGCCATCACGGTAACACACCCAGTTGATTCATTTTAATTAAGTTAAGGTTCAAGTTATCTACAACCGGACATTAACAAATTACCATCTGCCCATAACCGCGGGCACGGCTTTCGAAAGTTCAAATCCCTGCAGGGGAGTCCCAACTTAGCCCATGACAAGCTCTCACGGTCAACGAAGGAATAGACCTCCTCCCAAGACGTTTCGATCAGACTCGGTATCTCGGTTCTTCAAGACACTTCGATAGGTTAAAACAAGACCAGCAACACCGCCCGAATGTGCCGACAAATCCCAATAGGAGCTGCACATATCTCTTTCTCAGGGCACACTCAGATGAGCGCTCCATACAACTAAAACCAAACCTCGAGTTTCCCCGAGGGGGCGCTGCACAGGACTCTAGTTTGGACCAACACTCAGAGGAGCACTGGCCCCCCCCGGGGGGGGGGGGGGGTTAAACTAAGATGACCCTCGGACTCCGGAAACCCAAGGGAAAAATAGGCTAGGTGGAAAATGGTAAGACCAAGGTTGGGCATTGCTGGAAAAGCTTTAATGAAGGCGAACTATCAAGGGGTTCCCATTATAACCCAACCGCGTAAGGAACGCAAAATCCGGGAACATAACACCGATATGACGGAAACTAGGGCGGCAAGAGTGGAACAAACACTAGGCGAGAGGCCGAGCCTTCCACCCTTTACCAAGTATATAGATGCATTAAGATAACATAGCAATATAATTATATCCCAACAAGTAAATAAATGTTTCAACAAGGAACGGCCTCCAATCTTCACCTGCAACTAGCAACGCTATAAGAGGGGCTGAGCAAAGCCATAACATTGCCAATCAACGGTTTGCTAGGACATGGTGGGTTAGAGGTTTGACATGGCAATTTGGGAGGCTTGAAAGCAAGTGGTAGGCATCGTAGCAATGGCATAGCAAGAGAGCGAGCAAACTAGCATAGCAAAGATAGTAGTGATTTTGAGGGTATGATCATCTTGCCTGCACAGTTGTCAGAGTTGACTGGATCCTCGAAAGCAAACTCAATGGGCTCCTCGTTAGCGAACTC
>NW_025225410.1:31846-33060 GCF_018294505.1 Triticum aestivum
AGCATCAAAACTACATGCTACAGGACCTGAACATGGCAAAGTAAAACATGGCATGGAGCTATTCAAATAGCTTAACAAAAGTCCCTTAGTGACCTTGAGCCAAAAGGGATCAGAAAATATACTAACAAGCACGTGAACATAGCAAAAACATAATCAGTTTTCATACTTAGTGAAAACTGACATATGCTGAAACATAACTCAAGTAGGCATGTTTACGAGCTCGATGCACTCACTACGGTGCAATTCATGAAAATATAATCATACATCTATCAAGAATACACACAATGCAAGCTAGACATGGCAAGAACAATAGCATAGCATGTACGGATCAACAACAACATCATCAGCAAAATTGCAAACAAGTTGACAATCTGCCCAGATTCACAAAGTAGCAAAAGTAGAGTTCGATTGACTCAAGCTAGGGTGCTCCATAATTGCAAACAAAGACATGGATGAATAGAGCACTACAAGATTAA
The DNA here is from genome assembly GCF_018294505.1 of Triticum aestivum. Lineage (NCBI taxonomy): Eukaryota > Viridiplantae > Streptophyta > Magnoliopsida > Poales > Poaceae > Triticum > Triticum aestivum. Next base: position 32,323 of record NW_025225410.1, read on the forward strand.
CAAAACATCATTACTGATCATCCTCAAAAAAGGCACGGATCACTAGGAAACAACATGAACATATGGCCATATGAGATAAATAGCTCAAGGACTTAGTGGAATTGCTAAGTCCCTGAAAACAGAATTACCGAGTGCCTCACTTTGCAAGCTTGCACTAGTCACCATAGTCATCATAAAAATACATGGGTTGCACCTCTGGAAAGATGACAAAACCCTTAACAAAACATATGTAGAACATCAGGGTATATCATGCACACAATAATCATGGCAAAAATGACAAAACTCTAAATGGAGTAGCAGATCTGACAATTAACTCAAGTATCCCTCTTCTAACAGCATTTCGGGCATCAAGATGGACTCAAATGAAAATGATGCAATGGAACAAAATGATGTACTCTCTGAGATGAACATTTTGATATGCTATATGCATGAATCGGAGCTACGGATGCAAAGTTACGAAGCTATGAACAGGAGCACTTGGATCTGGAATTTTCGGGACTTAGAAGAAAAATTTAACCTCGCGGGAAACGGGACGAGGAGGACCCAGGACGAGGAGATCCGGGGAACGGCGCGGACGTTTGTATCGGGGACCGGTGGATCTGGTCCAACCACCAGATCCGGCCGGCAAGGGAGGAGAACTCCGGCGAGGCGGCGGCTCCGGCGACGATGGGCTCCGGCGAGAGGAGCGGGGCACGCCGGCGAGGAGAGGTGCTCGGGCCGGCCTAGCAACGGCGGATG
>NW_025225410.1:34590-35371 GCF_018294505.1 Triticum aestivum
CAGAATTTCAAATGGGGCCTTGCCCGAACTTGCTTGAAAACTGTTGTTGTAGGAGAATTCAGCATAAGGAAGACAATCCTCCCACTTCATGCTGAAGGAGATCACACAAGCTCTGAGCATATCTTCAAGAATCTGGTTGACACGCTCGACTTGACCGCTTGTTTGAGGATGGAAAGCTGTGCTGAAGCGGATGTTGGTGCCCATGGCCTTCTGAAAAGAATCCCAAAACTTTGAGGTAAAGATGCTGCCACGGTCTGAAGAGATCACTTGAGGAATACCGTGCATAGAGACAATTCGAGAGGTATAGAGTTCCGCCAATTGAGCTGCAGTGATCGACTCTTTGATAGGCAGAAAATGAGCCACTTTGGTGAGTTTGTCGATGACAACGAATATAGCATCATTGCCACGCTTGGACTTTGGAAACCCAGTCACGAATTCCATTTCAATGTGGTCAAACTTCCATTCTGGAATGGCAAGAGGTTGGAGGAGACCTGCTGGCCTTTGGTGTTCTGCCTTCACTCTTCTGCAGACATCACATTCATTCACGAATTGAGCAATCTCGCGCTTCATTCGAGTCCACCAATAAGCTTGCTTGAGGTCCTGATACATCTTCGTGCTTCCAGGGTGGATGGAGAGGAGAGAATTGTGAGCCTCGTTCATGAACACTTTACGAAGGTCACCTTTGGGTATGACATTACGATCCTCAAAGAAGAGAGTATCCTTGTCATCAAGGCGGTAGCACTTGTACTTGGGCTGACTCTTGGCAATCCCAATTTTCACC
>NW_025225410.1:37470-40486 GCF_018294505.1 Triticum aestivum
GAGGTTCCCAATTCACAATTGCAGACACCTTCTCAGGATTGACGGCAATGCCCTTGGCAGAGATGATATGACCAAGATAAAGAACCTCATCGAGCCAAAATTCACACTTGGAGAACTTGGCGTAGAACTGATGTTCCCTGAGCTTATCAAGAACCAAACGCAAGTGCTTGGCATGATCTTCCTTGTTCTTCGAGAAAACCAGAATGTCGTCGAGGTAGACCAAAACGAAGTCATTGGTGTAGGCATTGAAGATGAAGTTCATCATACGAGAGAAAGTTGGAGGAGCATTGGCGAGGCCAAAAGACATGACTGTGTATTCATATAAACCAAAGCTTGTCCTGAAAGCCGTCTTGGGAATATCTTGCTCACGGATTCGAATCTGATGATAACCCATACGGAGATCAAGCTTGGAGAATACTTGAGCACCTTTAAGTTGTTCGAACAGCTCATTGATGTTGGGAAGTGGGTATTTGTTCTTGATGGTCTTCTTGTTCACTGGACGGTAATCAACACAAAGTCGGTCCGTTCCATCCTTCTTCTTCACAAAAAGAACACCATAACCCCACGGAGAAGAACTAGGCCGGATAAGACCCATTTTCTCTTGAATATCGAGTTGCTTCTTCAGCTCCTTCAACTCTTCAGGTCCGAGCTTGTAAGGACGTTTGCACACAGGTTCCATGCCAGGCTCAAGATCAATAACGAATTCAACTGGCCGGTGCGGAGGCATTCCTGGAAGCTCTTCTGGAAAGACGTCTTGATATTCGCAAACGACTGGAATTTGCGAGATGGCATCCAATTCACCCTTCTCATTGAGAGAAAACAGACGGATGGTATCATCACGAGCGGCAAATACAATTACATCCTCAGACGAATGAGTCAATTGAATTTGCCTGGCAGCACAATCAACATGTGCCTTGTGCTTAGAAAGCCAATCCATTCCGAGAATAAAATCAATATCCGAGTTACCAAGAACAATTGGGGAAGAAAGGAACTTGTAGTCACCCAAGGTGATAGTAACCTCTGGGACGCAGGTGTTAGCTGTCATCTGCTTGCCCGGTGACACAATTTGCAAGGAACTTTGCAGATACTGATAATCGCACTCATACTTTGATGCAAAAGATTTGGAAATGAAGCAATGCGATGCACGAGTGTCAAAAAGAACTTTAGCTGGAATATCATTAATAGGAAGGTTACCCATGATGACATCTGACGAATCCTCTGCCTGAGCTGCATTCATCAAGTTGACCTTGGCGTGCTTGGGGTTATGCTTGACCACAGCTGTACTTGCCGATCTGACAGGAGGAGGAGTAGGAAGACGCCTCTGGTTGAAACACTTGTTGGCATAGTGACCCTTCTGTTGGCACTTGTTGCACGTGACCTCTGAAAGCGGATGGTGGTACGGAGCACTCGATCTTGGAGCTTGAGACGAAGTCTTGTTTTGAAAGCCAGGGTTGGGTGGGTGGGAAGATCCACTGCCACCTTTGCTCTTCTGCTGATACGGCTAACGGAACGGAGGAGGAGGAAGCCAATACTTCTGCTGCTTGGCCACTTGAGTAGAGGAAGAAGGAGTAACATCTCTGACTCGCTTCTTGGAAGCATCACACCTCAACTGAGCAGCCTCTTGCTTCAGTGCCATGTTGTAGAACTCATCGTATCTCAAGGGATCAAAGAGAACAAGAGCGAGCTGGATTTCTTCTCTGAGACCACCCCTGAACTGATATATCATGCTCTTCTCATCAGGGACGTCCTGCTTGGCAAAGCGGATGAGCTTCTGGAACAACTTGTTGTAGTCATAGACAGACAAAGAGCCTTGCTTCAGATTGCGGAATTCCTCACGCTTGCTTTCAACCACGCTCTGGGGAATATGATGAGCTCGGAAATCTCGACGGAAATCATCCCAAGTGATAACACGTCCACCTTTGGAATCCTTGTACTGCTGGAACCATTCTGCAGCTTGATCTTTGAGTTGGAAGGAAGCGAACTTGACAAAGTCCTCAGGCCTGACGTTACTGCACTCGAAATGCTTGCACAGATCCACTAGCCAATCGTCAGCATCGGTTGCCTCAACACAATTGCTGAAAGTCTTTGGCCCGTTAGCAAGGAACTGGTTGAGTGTAGCAAAGTGATTCTGATTGTTGCCTTGAATCCCTTGGTTGCCTTGATTGCGCTCTTGAAGAATTTGCATGATCAACTGTGTGTTTGCATTGGTTGCGGCCATCACAGCTTGCCATGCCTCCGGAGGAGGTGGAGGTGGTGGCGGATCAGGATTCGGAGTCGTGCGTGTTGGAGGAGCCATCCTGAAGAGGTTGACCACCATTAGCACATTGATAGACAAATATTGAAGCTGAATCCAACGAAATGAAAATTGCAACATATAGTCTTCACATCCGAACAAAATGAACGAATGCATTCCTCTTGAAATGGTCACATATCCATAAATTGAGAAGCCACGTAGAATTAAGGTAGAGAAATAAATCAATAAGGTATGGATCAAGAACGAATAATCGGTAAGAAATCCCAATCTCAAATCAATATTCGTGGAAGAAGAACTAGAGCTACTAGAATTCCCACCTATGAAACTCCTGAACCTTTCCGGTTATGCAATCAGGTGTTGGGGATACAGAGGAAGCATAATATCTCACCCAAATCTAGCAAATCCTACATCCAGCTGTATCCATCCTTCAACACGTAACCAAGAAACCTTCGGAAACCATCTACCTCAACCTTCGAAAAGCATCCGTTATACGAGTTATGGCGATACTCCCGAACTCCCGCCCCAGTACTGGGTGGCGTCGAGGTTATCTCACCAACGAACTGCATAAAAGAGATTTTCGATGTCGACGTACTAAACTTAGGTATTCCAGAACTGCAACGATAAAATTATGATGACAACACCTCAGAGCTCAACTCCCCGGGACACTTTCACAAAACCCCTGACAGGAGGCACCAAGACAATGTTCTCATCATAAAACCATCGGAACGATTCCAAGATACCCGCGTGATCCTAAATTTTTTT
>NW_025225410.1:41177-44085 GCF_018294505.1 Triticum aestivum
AAACCGCTACGAATTAACATAGGTTGGCATAGTTCAGCTCGCTGGTGTCTATTTTACGAGATGGTAGGTTGTGAGTTCGATTCCTGATGCACGCGTGTATTTTTTTTCTTCTTCTCGCGTTGCACTAAAGCTGGGCCGACGACCCAGCCTGCTGGCCCAAGTCGTTAGGATGGTAGGTTGTGAGTTCGATTCCTCATGCACGCGTGTATTTTTCTTCTTCTTCTCGCGTTGCACTAAAGCTGGGCCGACGACCCAGCCTGCTGGCCCAAGTCGTTAGGATGGTAGGTTGTGAGTTCGATTCCTCATGCACGTGTGTATTTTTTTTCTTCTTCTCGCGTTGCACTAAAGTTGGGCCGACGACCCAGCCTGCTGGCCCAAGTCGTTAGGATGCAACGAACAGGCCCAAGTCGGTAGGACGCAGCGAACAGGCCCAGCCTGCAGGCCCAAGTCGTTAGGACGCAGCGAACAGGCTGAAGTCGGTAGGACGCAGCGAACGGTGAACGAAAACACGTCTTAGGTGTACAGATGAAAATATTAGTACCACCTCGAATATGTTTCAAATTCAAACTGAAAGCGTAAAATCACGCAAAGAAGCATATTGTGACGGTGAAACCACGGAGTCAATCCGTGCTTTATTATTATAATAATATAAAAATAATAAAGCACGGATTGACTCCGTGAGTTCACCGTCACAATACGCTTTTTTCTCATGTCATAATACGCTTTTACAATTTGTATAGACAAAATCGTAATATAAATAAGATGGTACTAATCTTATGTTGCACGATCGTTCAAAAAAATATCGTACGTTGACAGTGGCTGGCTCCTTCGCTCGATCCGTTTCCGGCACATCCTCGGCTGGGCCTGTCTAGCCCATGGGCGGGCCTACGCCCACACACAAAAGACAGCCCATCAATCCTAACGGTGGTGCGGTGTGCTGCTCCTATACGGTGCAATCATCGTGTTGGATTAGTACCAGATTAGGCTAGCTTATGTGCTATATATACTACTATGTGTATTTTTTTAAAGAAAAATACTCTGGCCACTTCATCAAACGATGCACACAATCATATTTATTACATTATTCAACAGAGTAGTACAATAATGAATTCATTAATTAACACCAAGCCATCGTCCGGGCAAACTACGTCACTACACCTACTAGCTTGATGATGTGCCCCGACCATGCATGAATGCACACCATCTAATCCGATAGTCTCACAAAGTCGTCCCACGGCAAGCCGAGATTAGCAACCGATCTAGCAGATCCACACCGTGCATTGGATGCGCACGCTCCAGATCCGCCGCCGCCATTTTCCGTCGTCCCAACTTCTGGAGAGATTCATGCATTGACCTTGCCATGCACAACTACCTCGACGCCACCATGACGCTAGACATCGCCTCACCCTGAGCGCGTCCACCAACATATGTCCAACGTTGAGACCCCGCTGCACCACACCGCCGAGATCCACCGTCGTTGATGCGGTAGATGCCACACCGCACCAACTCTGGCATCGGGAACCATCCGTGCTCACCGCGCACACCCTCCATCTAATGCCCAAGATGGAACCTCCAAGAAGGTGATGACGCCATGGCGCCGCCGCCGCTCATTCATGGGGAACTAGGGAGTAGTGAGGATCGGAGTTTACCTCATCGTTGCCACCAAGAAAGGGAATAACCCCAGAGTGCCATCGACGATGTGGCCGCCGCTGTCGGCCAGAAGTTTTCCCTAGACAAGCTTCCACCCCGTCACCAACCAGGCCAACCACCAACACCTCCGAGCACGGACGCTGGAGATCTGGAGCAGCCGATGAAGAGAACCGCATGTTATGATAGTCCGCCACAGATCTGGCGAGAGGGGCACCGGGAACCACCTCACGCCACGACCGTCGTCCACTGGGACCTTCTGCCCAAGCAGCCAAGGAAATCTGGCCAACCGATCCGACAAACGCCCCCACCGGCAGAAGGACGCCGCCCTGCCATGTCCCATGTCGCCGACTGCAGAGTGAAGAGAAATGAACCTTGGCAGCACTGGCGTGGGCCGAGCTTTGCCTGGCCGCACCCTCTGGTGGCGGCAAGGGAGAGGGAGAGAGAGAATTGTTGTTGAACTACTAGAATTTTTATGACCCGTTGCAACGCACGGGCATGTTTGCTAGTCTATCCCTAATAATAAAGCACAGATTGACTCCGTGGGTTCACCGTCAGAATACGCTTTCTTTCCGTGAATTTACGCTTTCAATTTTTTTCATCTAAATTATTTTCTACATCTGAGGTGGTACTATTCATGTGATCATGTGGCCCGTCACGCACGACGTTAGTTCTGGTCACGTGGTACTACACAAACACGTAGACACTAGCTAGGAAACAAGACACGCGACGCCCAAACCGAATCAAACTCAAACACCAACTTGCGACGTCTACGTACACAAGCACAATTCCTGCTTCACATAGCCAACTTGGATCTCTCCCCGTTTTAAATTAGATCGAGCCATCATGGGCAGCCACGCAAGAGATCACCGATCGGGCCATCATCGGAAGCCACCACATCCAAGAACAATTAAGCACAAGGATCGATGGCGGCACACGAGTAGGAGAAGCAGCAGGACGATGATGCCTCGGCACAGAGGTCACCGTTGCCACACAAAGTCGTCACGGAAATCCTTGCCTACCTGCCGGCTTCTCATGTTCGTGGCAGGCCACGCTCTCGTCGCTGCGCTTCTTCGAGCTCCACCTCCGGCGGGCAAACCACAGTCCGTCGCCGCCGGCCGGCCAAAGCTCTTGTTCAGTCCCACGGACGAGCCCTCGGACGACTACTTTATTTTATGCTTGGCAGCCCGGCGGCGCGGCGACGAAGCTGATGCGTAACGACTTGCTGCGCCCCACCCTCTTCACCAAGCCGTTATCGACC
>NW_025225410.1:44182-47742 GCF_018294505.1 Triticum aestivum
TTAGCCCATCTAGGCAAAAATAACTGCAAGGCATCCTGGAATAAGGAAAAAATATTGCTATTTTTTGGGATCAACCCAAGAACCTCTACGTTATTACGTAGTAAAGGATGCAACCAGCAGAGTTGCCTTTAAGTTTCTTTTAGAAGACAAAGTTTGCTTCTGTTAATTGATAGTACCACCTTGCTACTTCACATCAAATCCCACTGACTTCTATATGTCCGCAAGTAGACAATCAACAAGTCTCTCTGAAAGAAAGAAAAATGGGGTAAGGTGTGGGTTCAGTTTATCGTACGAGATCAGATGGATCGAGAGAGAAGGGCATACATGAGATAGCTGGTTGCAGGTGCCAACAAGAAAGAGATCTGATCCCTATTTTCCTTTTCTACTTTTGTTTTATTTCAAACAAAAATTGGATTGTTTGAACCAAAATTCATTCAAATGCCTTGTAAAATTTATGTTTGCTTATATGGAGCACTAAAGATCCAAATAAAATATTTACATAGGAGTATTACATATAGTTAATATTTCCTGTTCAAATTCAAACTAAATTTAAATTCAAGTAGGTTCAAACTCTAAGTATGTTATTTGATTTTCTAAATTTCTGAAAAATTTACGGTCTCTACTAATATCATTTGAAGTATTCACAAATTTATGATATTTCATAAAGTAAAAGTATCTCATTTGATATATTTTTGATCTACGATATAGTTGCATTCATGGTTATATAAATCATACTATATGATATTAACATCATGCATCTACCTTAAAATATACATTAGTTTTTACCATGAATGCATGAGTCTTGCACTAAAAAAGGAGAGCTTGGTTATTATGGCTTGCACACTGTGTTTTGTCATTAAGAAAGTGCGTGGACATTTTTTTATTCCGTTGCAACGCACGGGTCCTTACGTTTCTTCCCGTGAATTTACGCTTTCAGTTTTTTCTTCAACACGTCTATATTTATTTCTATATCCAAGGTGATACTTAATCTATCTATATATCCCCCACTGCGTTGTTGTTTTCGTCTGCCCCGTTTAGGTGATTTTTTTGTCCTATATATGTTGCCCACTTGGAGTCTTTTTGTTCGCAAGCACTCCCGGTCTCCCCGCTCGTCTTTGTTTCCTACACGAGACACCAATCTCCGCAACACTGGATGCCGCCTCTAACCCTCCAACAAATACTGGCTCATGAAAGAGAAGGCAAAAGGTGGATCCGGCAGTAGAGGCGGACTAGCAGATAGAGCCATCGGATGAGAGGAGGCATACGATGAGGCAAGTTCCATAGGGTGCTTCGTCCCTCCTGCCGACCATGAGCAAAAAGGATGGAAGAGGAGGGCTAGGCGGCAAACCTTCGGAACCAGTTGAGAAGCAAGTCCCAAAGCCCCATGGCGCTTTCTGGCAATGCTCGAGACCGTCTGTCGCCTACGCGCCCGCCTAATCTATCGAGGGAATTAGCAGTTCCCGATTGGAGTGGAGGAAGAAGGGAACACGAGGACGAGACGACCGAGACGTCCGTTGTCTAGCAGCAGACAATGGGTTTGACGAGGACATGGGTTGTGCTGGTGTGCCGCGTGCATCCGGTAACTATGTCCAGCGAGTGTGACGTGCGATGCGCGCTCATGTGCACCACTCGGGCGGCAAAGCATGCTGGCCGGCTACATGCGTCTCTACCGTCATGTGTGTGGCGTGTGTCCAACGTGCTGGGCTTAATGTGCGTAATTATCTGATGGTCTGCTCTCTACACAAGCCACGGTCCTTCGGCATCAAGAACAACATGCATCGGGAAGGAAGCATCCCTGGGTTTTTTTGTTCGCTTCAGTGCTCTGGTATGCATCTCTAATTGTGTGGTTGCATAGCAGGAGACGAGGGGTGGGCTGTGACTTGAACATCTGATCTTGTTATCTTGGTGTCATTTGTGAACTAAATTGGCTATATTTCTTTTAGTTAAAAGAAGCACAGAGTAGATATAGATAATAAACATAGGAAGTGACATGAGGGCGAATTCAGAGTCATAGCTTCAGTTAAGGGTATCGAGCATATATTTTACAAATTATTTTTTTCATGGAACATATTTACAGATTCAACTCAAACCCAGGAAGCATCAAACATGTTAATATGAATTCCTCCAAGAAATTTTTTTCTGTTAAAATACGTTTTGATGCGAGTTCCACACAAAAGAAATTCTTAACTAAAAAATATGAGCAGAATATGCTTGATGCATTATTATTTTTGAATAGATGCTTACTGCAACTATCACACTCGATTGGTTAGCTTGTTGCTGGTATTACTTCAAATTTTTTGATATTGCTATTTATTTCATGTTCTACTTTTAAAGTTTAGAATGTACCAATAGTCATCTAAAGAATGAATTAACAATAAAATTACACTCTTCAGTCAAATCAATTTACTGGGAATCATACCCATGCATGTCCTAATCAACGATCCATCCATTGCCTTATGGCATAGTTGCTCGACCTGGCCCATTCATAGGAACCGTTGTTTTTTCCCATTGCAATGCACGGGCATTTGTGCTAGTCTATCCCTAATAATAAAGCACGGATTGACTCCGTGGGTTCACCATCACAATACGCTTTCTTCTCATGTCATAATATGCTTTTCGAATTTGTTTCACCGTCACAATACGCTTTCTTCTCATGTCATAATATGCTTTTAGAATTTGTCATGCCCTTTTTATATAAAACCCCTTGTGGTGTGGGGAATTCAACCCGCAGTCCATTAGAAGTAATAATAAAGAAACGATTCGGGAATCCCTTCCTTATCCCGACCGCGCCACCAACGCTCCCGTCACCAGCCACGGATTGCAATGGCGCCGCCCCTCTCCAGCGAGTCGTCCATGGGATACATAGAGGAGGCGTTAGGAAAGAAGAAGGGCAGGGAGAGCGGGGGTGTAACACCCCAGATGTAACTTTCCCTTTTTGTACTCCAACTCTTGCCGTTTCCGGCGTTAAGTTATTTTATTTTCTCGGGTTCGGGTCTTCGTCTCCGTGTGTTGTTATCTTTGTCATGCATCTCATATCATGTCATCATGTGCTTTGCATTTGCATACGTGTTCGTCTCATACATTCGAGCATTTTCCCCGTTTTCCGTTTTGTATTCCGGTGCTTCGTTCTCCTCCGGTGGCCATTTCTAGCTTTCTTTCGTGTGTGGGGATTAAACATTTCCGGAATGGACCGAGACTTGACAAGCGGCCTTGGTTTACTACCGGTAGACCGCCTGTCAAGTCTCGTGCCATTTGGACTTTGTTTGATACTCCAACGGTTAACCGAGGGACCGAAAAGGCCTCGTGTGTGTTGCAGCCCAACACTCCTCCAATTTGGTCCAAAACCCACCAAACTCTGCTCCATGTCCTAGAGCGTTCGATCACAATCGCGTGGCCGAAAACCGCACCTCATTTGGACTCTCCTAGCTCCCTCTAGGCCTATATATACACCCGCCCCGTTGGCTGCGCCCGCCGCCTCCACCGCCAGCCCGCCGCGGCCCGAAGCTGGCCCTCTCGGCCCATCGCCGCATCGCCGCCCGCCGCCACCTCGCACCAGCCCC
>NW_025225410.1:47782-50095 GCF_018294505.1 Triticum aestivum
CGGCCGGCGCCAGCCGCCTCCGCCACCACGCCGGCAAGGCCGCGTCGCCACCGCCCCGCTCCGGCGAGCTCCACTGGCGCCGCCCCGGCCCCTTCCTCTCCCCGGCCGGGCTCCTCCTCTACTCCGGCAAGAACTCCGGCGAACAGGAAATCCGGCGACCTCGATTTCCGCGCCGTCTCGATCTGGATCTGAGGATCCCTCGGTTGACTTTTGTCCCCCGAACCCTAATTTTTATGCATACTTTGACCTGTGATATCTCCGCATTCGTAGCTCCGATTTGGACATATAGTATATCAAAATGTTCGTATCGATGAGTACATCATTTCATTCCATTGCATCATTTACTTTGAGTGCATCTTGATGCCCGAAATGCTGTTAGAAGGAGGCTTCGTGAGTTAATTGACAGATCTGCTAGTTCATCTTAGACTTTTGTCATTTTTGCCATGATTATTGTGTGCATGATATGCCCGTGAGTTCTTCATATGTTTTGTTAAGCGTCTTGTTATCTTTCCAGAGGTGCAACCCATGCATTTTTAGGATGTGTGTGGTGACTTGTGCAAGCTTTCAAAGTGAGGCACTCGGTAAATCTGTTTTCAGGGATTTAGTAGTTTCACTAAGTCTGGGTTTGTTTAGTTCACGATGCCATATGTTCATGTTGTTTCCTAGTGATCCGTGCCTCTTTTGAGGATGATCAGTAAGGGAGTTTTGTTAATATTGTAGTGCTCTATCCATCCATGTCTTCGTTTGCAATTATGGAGCACCATAGCTTAAGTCAATCGAGCTCTACTTTTGCTTTGTTGCGAATCTGGGTAGATCGTCAACTTGTTTGCGATTTTGCCGATGTTATTGTAGTTGATCCGTGCATATTATGCCATTGTTCTTGCCATGTCTAGCTTGTATTTTGTGTCTTCTTTATGGGTGTATGCTTGCCTTGCCATGACTTGCAACGTAGTGAGTGCATCGAGCTCGTAAACATGCCTTCGTGAGTTATGTTTCAGCATGTCCCAGTTTTCACTAAGTCTGAAAACTGATTATGTTTTTGCTATGTTCATGTGCTTGTTAATATATTTTGTGATCCCTTTTGGCTCAAGGTCACTAAGGGATTTTTGTTAAGCTTGTTGAGTAGCTCCATGCCATGTCTTTCTTTGTCATGTTCAGGTCCTGTAGCATGTTGTTTTGTTGCTCCGAAAAGGGCTATATGATCTGAAATTCCAGACAAGTGTTAATTTCACTAAGTCTGAGATCTGTTTACCATTTGCGTTTTTGCCATGCTTGTTTGAACATGTTAATGGATGAATTGGCCGTAGATCAGTGCTAGAATTTTGTTAAGCATCTTGTGTGCATCCCTGCCATGTATTTTGTTGTCATATTTGGATGCTGTAGCATGTTCATTTCATTGCATTTAGATGCCTACTTGCTGTAAATCGTAGACCGGTGTCATTTGAATCGCTTGCCATTTCCAAACCGTAACTCCGATTCCGGCGTTCTTTATATCGTTTTCAAGCGATTTCATCTCATATTTCTAGTGGCACACTTGGAATTCCAAGTTGAGGCCAGGTTCATGCATTTCCTGTCATATCTTGCATTTTGCATCCCGCATAGCATATCATCTTTGCATCGTGTTGTTTGAGTTTGCACGTGGTTGATTGTATCCTTGTTGCTTGTTTGTCTTGTTTTGGTAGAGCCGGGAGACGAGTTCGCTAACGAGGAGCCCGTTGAGTTTGCTTTCGAGGATCCAGTCAACTCTGACAACTGTGCAGGCAAGATGATCATACCCTCGAAATCACTACTATCTTTGCTGTGCTAGTTTGCTCGCTCTTTTGCTATGCCATTGCTACGATGCCTACCACTTGCTTGCAAGCCTCCCAAATTGCCATGTCAAACCTCTAACCCACCATGTCCTAGCAAACCGTTGATTGGCTATGTTACCGCTTTGCTCAGCCCCTCTTATAGCGTTGCTAGTTGCAGGTGAAGATCGGAGGCCGTTCCTTGTTGGAACATTTATTTACTTGTTGGATATCATTATATTGCTATGTTATCTTAATGCATCTATATACTTGGTAAAGGGTGGAAGGCTCGGCCTCTCGCCTAGTTTTTTGTTCCATTCTTGCCGCCCTAGTTTCCGTCATATCAGTGTTATGTTCCCGGATTTTTGCGTTCCTTACGCGGTTGGGTTATAATGGGAACCCCTTGATAGTTCGCCTTGATTAAAGCTTTTCCAGCAATGCCCAACATTGGTTTTACCATTCGCCACCTAGCCTTTTCTTTCCCTTGGGTTCTGCAGACTCAAGGGTCATCTTATTTTACCCCCCC
>NW_025225410.1:50105-58312 GCF_018294505.1 Triticum aestivum
TGTTACCGTGATGGCCTCTTCTCGGCGGAGTCCGGGAAGTGGACACGGTGTTGGAGTAATGTTTGCGCAGGTTGCTCTCTAGTTTCTCGCTCGTGCTTTGCCTCCTCTTCTCGCTCTCTTTTGCGAATAAGTTAGCCACCATACTTGCTAGTCGCTTGCTGCAGCTCCACTCATATTTTACCTTGCCTTACCTATAAGCTCAAATAGTCTTGATCGCGAGGGTGCGAGATTGCTGAGTCCCTGTGGCTCACAGCTTACTATTACACCAGATGCAGGGCCTGATGATTCCGCTCCAGGAGACGCGTGTGAGCTCAAGTGGGAGTTCGACGAAGACTCTCAGCGATACTATGTTTCCTTTCCCGACGATCAGTAGTGGTGCCCAGTTGGGGGTGATTGGGACCGTGTCGCATGTTGGGTTCTCTTTTATTTTGGCGCCGTAGTCGGGCCATGAGTGTTTGGTTGATGTAATGTTATTTATGTACTTGATTGACGTGGCGAGTGTAAGCCAACTATGTTATCTCTCCTTTTATTATTACATTACATGGGATGTTTGGGAAGATTGCCTAACTTGCGACATATGCCTGCAATGCGATTATGTCTCTAAGTCGTGCCTCGACACGTGGGAGCTATAGTCGCATCGAGGGTGTTACAGGGGTTGACCTAGGTCCCGGCGGACGTGATGCCGGGGTCCGTACGCCCGCTACCTGTTCGACCCCATGCAGGCTATCTCAAGTGGTAGAACTAGGGAAGAAGAAGGGCAGGGAGAGCATCAATAGCCAATGGAACAAGACGAACGGGACTTGGCCGAGGATTAAACCCACGAACGGAGAGCCGAACAAACATGGGATGAGTGAAGACACCCACGGCGTCGGCTGATCAAGGGGAACCCCGCCGATGAGCCCGCTGGAGACCCCCACCGCCCACAAGGCGGCGTGCATCCACCCTACCGCCGATAGGACGAACGCGGTCATCAGTTCGTCGGTCGGCTGGACTACCCTGACGATGAGCACCATGAACGCGGCCAAAAGCACCACCACGACGACCGTCAAGTTGTGCACCAGATTGATGTGCCCCTCCGCGTCTTGCCTGCTGTGGGGGGGCAGTAAATTACAAGATGTGCTCCTGTACTGATTGATTATTTGCTTAATCATAATTTTGTGATGAATCATCGAATAGTGCCTTAAGATTCAAAGACTTTAATTTTTTAGCCTTTTTCGATTAATTATATCTGCACCTTTGTTCATGGACGGGAGGTGCTTTTGATCTTCTAATTACATCCTCCGGGTTAGGTTTTTGTGTTGTTGGTCAAAGGTCTGTATATGAACGACTTAGATTTGCTTTTCTTCATGCACATTGTTAGAGTAATATCCATGCACTTTTTCTTCTTCTGAATTTCCTTCATGCATCAGCGTATATGTTTCTTGTGATTTTCCACAACTTTTGTTCTTGCTATTTTTTGTTCATGCATCAGCGTACATGTTTCTTGCTATTCTGGATAATTGAAGAAGTGGTTAAAATTCTGTACATGGAGTTTATGTTGTCCAGAGATTGTGTCCTGATATTAATTTTTTAGTCCAACATTTGTTCAGTTGGATTGTTATGAACTTGTGAAGAACCCATTGTTAAATTTTGATTTTGTTTACAGCTGTCATTACTAATTCTCATCACTGATGGTTGTTTGTAGTTAAGATTTTTTGCTAATCCATAAGATTTTCTGCTAATTCTCATCACTAATTTTGTTTACAGCTGTCATTACTAATTCTATTAAATCTGAATTTCATTGGTGAAGCACGGTTGGAAAACAAAAATCATGGATAAAGCTTAGTGATTCATAGTGAAGGGTTTCTGCTAATCCATCAGCTAATGCATGCTAATCTAAGCATTACATCCTGTGAAGATATTTATTCTATGAGTCTTGCAGCCCTTTGTTGTTGTTGAAGCTAGCTGTGTGATGCCTTTTCTGTTTCATGTGATTCGATGCATATATAGACAGATTATATGTTGCCAGGACTTGGTACTTGGACCTTCATAAGATGGCGCAAGGGGAGCTATGGGGATAGATTGACAGCAATATCTGCAAGCATCTCGTCAAAAAAAAAAATACTGCAAGCAAGAAATTAAAGTACAAAAATTACTTCGCATCGCCTTGGCTATAAGAACGCCTTGACTCCCCCGGCCGAAACCCCTATTCGATTGCTTCCCATGCTCGACATTGTTGTTGCCGTTTTGCCGACTTCGCCAGAATCTCGTCGTTCGACTTCGCCGGAATTCTGTCCGCCTGTTCTCCACCCATGGTACATGGTTCAGTGCCTTCTGTAGATTGATGCATATAAAATTATCTACTATTTTTTCTATAATTTCACCATCAAAAGATGTTCTATTTGTTTGGTTACTAGCTGTTTTAGTTGTGCCCGTCGATCATGATAGCCAATTGGTTTCCTGTAAACTCAAGCTTCCTCTTTATCATGATTATCAAAATACCTCCATCATGAAGAACAAAGACTATTTGTGATTTTTTGTATTATCCTTTAGTTGCTTGTTGTGACCTAAAGAATTGGCAAGCATTCATATGTAGCAGACAGTCCTGTATGTTGATACATGACAGGTGTATGGGCATGAGTCAATTGGTTGCACCAATAGTTAGAAAGTCTTGTGCGAAGTTTTCAAACAAAAGATTATTATTAATAATTACTGGAACACCTTCTCTATTATTGCTCTTGATTTTAGTATTATCCGATTACTGGATCAATAAATCAGCCTTGTATGTTGGCATAGGCTCAAGCAAGCCTCTGTATTTTGCCTTTATTAGGAGTTGGTGAGGCTCAAGCGACTAAATTGGTTTCCTGTGAACTCAAGTTTTTTAATAATTATCAAAACCTTGACTGGTTCAATTTTTATTTTCTCTGCAATTGTTCCTTGTGTATGCACAGATGTAGATGCTATTTTTTACAGTTTTAGAACACCTATGCATGCCAATGTGACAGTGTTTTTCCATTAATCCATCCATGCGCCGAACTGACAATTTTGTTACTCTGTTCACGTTGCAATCACAACGAGCAACAAATGTATGCACTGAACTACTGGAGTAAGGTAGTGAAATACTTCTTGCTTGCGTGAGTTGAATTTTGGAACACAGGAAGAACATACAACAGAGTGTATGCACTACAGGTATGCTATTACTTAAAGCCTTATTGCTTGTCTTGCAATGGAAGAGTACATTTCCTTGCATATAGAACTTACAAATGAACTTCAGAGTGAGTATTTCTTCTAGCAGCTTATAGATCATCTTTGCAATTTTGTTGTCTCTGAAGCATGAAGTTAAAAGGGAATAAATCACTTTCTTTTAAACGGGTTCCATTCTGAATATAAATTAGCATATCCAGGCCCTAGACCACTTCTTACATATGAATAAGTGACAGGTGGCTCTTTTCTCCCGTAGCAACGCACGGATTTTTTTGCTAGTCTTTCCCTAATAATAAATCACGGATTGACTCCGTGGGTTCACCGTCATAATACGCTTTTTCCCATGATTTTACGCTTTTAGTTTGTTTCATATGATTTGGCCGAGGTGGTACTATTTTTCTGCACAGGCTCACGATCATTCACTTTTATTTATGGCCATGAGGCGGCGTGTACATCATGGGCCATCAGCCGGCGTGTAACCAGCCCATCCCACCAATGCCATGAGGCGGCGTGTACATCATGCGCCATCAGCCCATCCCACCAATGCCATGAGGCGGCGTGTACATCATGGGCCATCAGCCGGCGTGTAACCAGCCCATCCCACCAATGCCTTCCCGTAAGAAGAAAAAATATGTTCTGTAAAACAGAGATGAAAAATATTATTGGCAGGCGCTGAACTCGAACCTTGGTATCCTAGATGTGAGTCGGCTGGGCTAGCCATGTGAACTATTGGCCGACTTTGGTAAAAAGAAAGGTTTAACTTAAAATGAACCATATCACAAACCATATCACGAGTAGAACCGAGCCAAACATTAGAATGGAAATTTTCATATTGGACCACATAGATGCACGGCTAGGCCTAATCAACATCCAATCGCTACACTTCTAGGCCTTTTTTGGGCCACGAACAACATGAGAAAAAAAGGCCGCGGCAACTCGTGACCTCCTGTCCCGGCAAAAGGCTCCAACAACCAAACGGATGTCCAAATTTGATGTTAAATAATCCCACGTTGTTCCTTTAAACAGAATCCTACCAGTTTATATATGTTAGCAAGTGTCATGTAATCAGCAAGACGCATAAGAAAAGAGACCGTGAGATGAATTGAGGGTTGTCTATCGAAGGAAATAATTGATTGTGGTCTATTAAAGGAAAGAATTGACCTTTGTCTATTAAAGGAAGGAATTGAGGGCCGAATATGAACAAAATAAAGTCAGGATGGATTTCCGGATTGTGGTATAAAAGGAAGGAATTGGGGGCTGTATATTGAAGGAAATAAACTAATGGTGGTTTATTAAAGGAAAGAATTGATCCTTGTCTCTTTAAGATTAAGAAAATAAATTACATGTGAGGCGTATTGGGTATTAAAGGAGATCGAGGGTGAGCCTGCCGGCCGGACTCACAACCGATGAATCATTTGGAGGTGCGGAGAGTTGGATGCTGGAATGCTCTAACAAAAAAGGATAAATGGAGCAGTGAGCCGCACTAGCACGACGGAATTGTGTCTGTCTTTGGGCGCTAATGAAGGATTGGGCGAATTAAAAAGGAAGAATAAATTCCTGAAACGGAATTGTGGGATGTCTAATTCCTATTAAAAAGGAAAGGATGAGGCAAACTAAAAGGAAGAAGGATGGACCTTTGGGCTGCAAGTATACACATGCAGGATGATGGACGTGCATGCACATATCCGATATTCGACCGTGCTTTTTTCACGCCTTCAACAATTAGACCTCTTTTAGCCGAACACATACGACCACAACAACAATAAAAATCCATTCGGATAAATAAGAGCTTGACTCGCGCTTCATGAATGATTAATTTTACCTTTCATTCTATGTCAATCGTCTCAAGCCTATGTCGCATTCAATTTATGAATTTTTAATTACACACACCAATATACTCATCCAAATGTCGTCAACCTCCTAGATATGTCCCAGGTCCGACCGTTATTCTTATTCCCGTGCACCGCGATCCATGCCATCCACAGACGTGAACTAGGGTTGCAAATTCTATCATCACCTCGACGTAGTCATTGAAATTTCGCTCCTATGTAATATTTCGTGTCACTTTGTTAAAATGGTTCGTAAGAGTTTAGATTAGTGAGCCTCAAGTTATTACAGTTTCCAAAGCTCTCTCACACCATGAACAGAACATCAATAGTTGACATTACTCCACTACTCCTTCAACCCCTTTCCTTCCAGAACTAGGAAATCCATGAACACATTAATTGTTTTTGCAAAGCCAGTATGGTTGAAAACACAAATCTTTTTTATGTTGGGAATAATTGACGTCAATTAAAAATTAAATAACAATTATTATATTAGTTTATGTTAAGAAAGTTATTTTCTCCCGTTGAAATTCACGGGTATTTTTGCTCCCTAATAATAAAGCACGGATTGACTCTGTGGGTTCACCGTCACAATACGTTTTCTTCTCATGTCATAATACGCCTTTACAATTTATATGGACAAAATCTCTCCCTAATAATAATAATAATCCCTCCCTAATAATAATAATAATAATAATAATAATAATATAATAATAATCTTTCCCTAATAATAAAGCACGGATTGATTCCGTGGGTTCACCGTCACAATACGCTTTCTTCTCATGACATAATACGCTTTTATGATTTGTATAGACAAAATCGTAATATAAATGAGGTGGTACTAATTTGGGATCCACACGTCCTTATAGGATTTTTGTACGTAGTGAAAAAACAGTTCATCCTTTTTTCTCTCCGTCTCACAAACCTGATTGGGCCTCTGATTGACTCCGTGAGGTTGACTCCATCATCTATTTTTTTCGAGTTGGCTTTGCCTAAGAAAATATGTTTCTGTCCAGGACTAACAAAGAAACGTTTTCTCATGCCGTTCATATGACGCCTGTCTCAAGTCCAAACACAACTCCTGTTGGAAATATGCCCTAGAGGCAATAATAAATTAGTTATTATTATATTTCCTTGTTCATGATAATCGTTTATTATCCATGCTAGAATTGTATTGATAGGAAACTCAGATACATGTGTGGATACATAGACAACACCATGTCCCTAATAAGCCTCTAGTTGACTAGCTTGTTGATCAATAGATGGTTACGGTTTCCTGATCATGGACATTGGATGTCATTGATAACGGGATCACATCATTAGGAGAATGATGTGATGGACAAGACCCAATCCTAAGCCTAGCACAAAGATCGTGTAGTTCGTTCGCTAAAGCTTTTCTAATGTCAAGTATCATTTCCTTAGACCATGAGATTGTGCAACTCCCGGATACCGCAGGAATACTTTGGGTGTGCCAAACATCACAACGTAACTGGGTGACTATAAAGGTGCACTACGGGTATCTCCAAAAGTGTCTGTTGGGTTGGCACGAATCGAGACTGGGATTTGTCACTCCGTGTGACAGAGAGGTATCTCTGGGCCCACTCGGTAGGACATCATCATAATGTGCACAATGTGATCAAGGAGTTGATCACGGGATGATGTGTTACGGAACGAGTAAAGAGACTTGCCGGTAACGAGATTGAACAAGGTATCGGGATACCGACGATCGAATCTCGGGCAAATATCGTACCGCTAGACAAAGGGAATTGTATACGAGATTGATTGAATCCTCGACATCGTGGTTCATCCGATGAGATCATCGTGGAACATGTGGGAGCCAACATGGATATGCAGATCCCACTGTTGGTTGTTGACCGAAGAGTCATCTCGGTCATGTCTGCATGTCTCCCGAACCCGTAGGGTCTACACACTTAAGGTTCGGTGGCGCTAGGGTTATAGAGATATTAGTATGTGGTAACCCGAAAGTTGTTCGGAGTCCCGGATGAGATCCCGGACGTCACGAGGAGTTCCGAAATGGTCCGGAGGTAAAGAATTATATATAGGAAGTGCTATTTCGGCTATCGGGACAAGTTTCGGGGTCACCTGTATTGTACCGGGACCACCGGGTGGGGCCACCTGCCCCGGGGGCCACATGGGCTGTAGGGGGTGCGCCTTGGCCTGTATGGGCCAAGGGCACCAGCCCCAAGAGGCCTATGCGCCAAGAGATAAGGGAAAGGAAGAGTCCTAAAGGGGGAAGGCACCTCCGAGGTGCCTTGGGGAGGATGGACTCCTCCCTGGCCGCACCCTTCCTTGGAG
Source organism: Triticum aestivum (assembly GCF_018294505.1). Taxonomy (NCBI): domain Eukaryota; kingdom Viridiplantae; phylum Streptophyta; class Magnoliopsida; order Poales; family Poaceae; genus Triticum; species Triticum aestivum. The sequence continues at coordinate 57,431 of NW_025225410.1, forward strand.
GAAGGGCCAAGGCTGCGCCCCCCCTCTCCCTTGGCCCTATATATAGTGAGGGGAAGGGAGGGCAGCAACACTAAGCCCTGGCGCCTCCTTCTCCCTCCCATGACACATCTCCCTCCTCCCGCAGCGCTTGGCGAAGCCCTGTTGGAATCCCGCTACTTCCACCACCACGCCGTCGTGCTGCTGGATCTCCATCAACCTCTCCTTCCCCCTTGCTGGATCAAGAAGGAGGAGACGTTGCTGCTCCGTACGTGTGTTGAACGCGGAGGTGCCGTCCGTTCGGCGCTAGGATCATCGGTGATTTGGATCACGACGAGTACGACTCCATCAACCCCGTTCTCTTGAACGCTTCCGCGCGCGATCTACAAGGGTATGTATTTCCACTCCTTCCTTGTTGCTAGATGACTCCATAGATTGATCTTGGTGACACGTAGGAAAATTTTGAATTATTGCTACGTTCCCCGACAACTCCTCCTTCCCCCCATTGTCTTTTATGCCAACGAATCCTACCCTCCTCTTGAAACAGGCCCGCACAAATCCTTCCTCCCTCGTATGTCCGTCGTCGCCGCCACTGCCGCCAGCACCGGCCACCTCACCCCAGGCGTGGGACAGATCTAGGAATCAGGAGGGGTTGGACGGAGTATAGCGAACAGGCCGACGGGGATGTGTTCTCTCCTCCCGCTACCAAATCCCGTGGGCGGGGCACCCGACCTCTAGACGACGCCGACGATAATAAGGACGGATGTGCATCCTGGCATCTCAACTGAATATGCGACCGATTCATCTCTCCGTGAAGAGGATTTGCTCCACGACGCCCTCACCGAGCAGCCGATCAGGAAACCAGCCCCGCCTCCCTGCTTCCTCCTGAGATGGCCCGGCTGGGTG
>NW_025225410.1:59247-60944 GCF_018294505.1 Triticum aestivum
AGAGAGGAGTGACCTGGGATAGCAGTCAGACGGCGGTGATGTCTAGGTGACATGAGTGCGATGGCAGCTGGGCATCGTCCGCATTGACCTGAAGGCAAGCGACCGCTCAGCTGTTAATTCACCGTTTGTCTCAGCACCATTATATTTTTGTGATTCTCAATTTGTCTCATGATTGATCCATTCATAATTAGTAGTACACTTTATCTTCTGTTTCATGTGTTTTATGGGTGGAAGGGTTTGGATGACCGATGAGCATCTGGATGGAGGATAAATGTTAGCCGCAGGCCTGCTCCCATGCTTTGCCATTGCTATTGTCTCCCTGCATCGCCGTCTACGTCTCTGACCATGCGCCAATACATGGAGACCCAGTCCTTCGAGCACACACCAGCCCTGACCCACGTGTCCCATCGTTGCCCGGGCTCCCATGCCTTGCAGCCATGGAGGTAATATCCTCAAAGCGCCAGCCCGGCCCCAACCCGCGTGGACACTGGTCAAAATATCGTCTTAGCTACTGGTCTAATAAAGCAATGATCATTGGCTCTCTCTTGTGAAAATTTCACTTTGATCAGCTAACACACGAGTCAAACGTAAATGCTAGAAGTCTATCATAATATTATCTCTGAACTCATATGCCTTCCATGTATAGTATGCCGATGATATATGTCAATGATAGCAATAGTGAACTTGTACAATTTTTAATGTGCACTTTATTTAGATTCATGACCTCTGAACATAATTGTAATATGTATTTTGATGATGCTCAGCTCCATTTGTCGGCAAACTTCAAATCAATGAGGGGGAATACAATTTTCTGTGATAGTTGGGACTAATCCGTTTTCTTCTGATGTGCAATTCAAGTTGATGTCACAGTTCAGTAACTCGCATTGAAGTAGTGTTCATTTGTTAAGGAGATGAAATCTTAGCTCTTACACTAGCTCACGTACACATTAAAAACATTAAGTGGTAAATAGCTTACATACACCAGTCAGTTATGCATTATACCTTCAGATTCTGAGATAAAGAGAATCTCTAGCTATATATCTATGTCTTTACATGCGAAGCACGAAATCATGGGTGGGCGAAGCACCAGGATGTTTGTCAATGACTATGCCATCGGGAAGAAGCCCACCTCTGTTGACTCGCCGGTCCTAACATAGAGAAGCAAGACACACCACCTTGCTAAGGATGCCCGCCTCACACTAATGTGTGCAAATGTACCCTCCTAGGCAGAATTGGGATGCCCGCTTCACTCTGATGCGTGCTCGACTGGTCCCTAGGCCAATCGTTGGGTGGAGGAGGAGTATGAGGCTGAGGGCGACATCGGCGCCTGGTCGGTGCCTTGAGACCTTCTCAAATGCATTTGGCATCCTGTAGGCCACGTCCTCACCGAGGCTGCTGCACCTTGCCACCGTGTTGGGCCTTCATTGTGACGGTGGGCAGCCGGACTTCCTGGTGGAGTTGAGGCGGATTCGATATTAGGCAATGAGCCCACATTGCATGTGGATGTACACGATGTAGGACATGAAACCAAACACACTGAGGAAGTAAAACACATATAGTTCCTGTATTTTTCCTTTTCACTACTTTGACAACATTATTTTTTGAGAGCCGACAACATTTTAACATGGTATCACCTGTTGCAACGCACGGACAATTTTCCTAGTCTATCCCTAATAATAATAAAGCACGGATTGACT
>NW_025225410.1:61025-62368 GCF_018294505.1 Triticum aestivum
CATGGGTTCACTGTCACAATACGCTTTCTTCCTGTGAATTTACACTTTCAGTTTGAATTCTAAGTTTCTAACCAAGGTGGTACTAATTTTTTGTACTAACTTCTTCTAACCTATTAAAATATTCGTACATAAAGTGGCATCATTACGCTCACCCATCCCGGCTGGGCCATATCGAGCAGCCCATCCGCACTCCAAAATAGGCCCATGCAAGCCTCACATGCTTTGAATCCTGCAGGCCCGGTTGTAATACAAAGGAAACGAGGTAAAAAACATGCAGGTTACCAAAGTTCGAACTCGGGACGTGCAGTTAGATAAATATCGTTGCGACCAACCCATCCAGGACACCTTGCGTGTTCAATTCAAAGTTTACTTTCCTACTAAATAGTACCGCCTCGCTGCTTTACATCCAACTCACCCAATTTTAATATGTCTTTGAGTTTTTTGGGTATTAGGAAGCAGTGAATCATGAGAAAGATATTACAAAGGAAAGAGAGGCTAATTACTACTGCAAGCCCATTTAAAAGAGGATTTCCAACGTGATCAAAATAAGGAAGGAAAAAGTAGCTCAGGGAATAAGGAAGGAAAGAGAGACTAATTGGCATTCTATATATGTGATGGGCTATTATAAACGGGGAAGAAAATAGAGGCTAATTCGCATTCTATATATGTGGTCGGCTATAACGGATCCAAGGAAACATGCAAGAAAGAAATCAAAGGCATCCACCAGGGCCAACCTTTTACACCCATCCGGTCGTGCTCTTAATAATAGATCGCACACACCAATAGAAATAAAAAAAAGTTGGCATTCCTAAGGAAACGAACGGCAGGCACTTCTAAAACATAATACTATAAAACAGTAGACATGAAACATATTTTTGTGGAATTAATGCACTTTTTTGTGGGGAATTAATATGCAAATATACGTACAAGATAATATAGACACTTGGTGCATTGCATCTGAAGTTATATCATGCGCTAAATATTTATTTTATAGCCTCTGTAATCGTGAAATGAGCCTTGGCAAGCTAACTGCTGAGACTGCATGCACGCGAGACGGACAAAGACCAAATTTGCATTTGCATATAGAAGATGGTTGCTGATGGATTGTATTCCTTACACGTAGGCTAGCTGCTGAGAATGCATGCATACGGCTCGCAATGGCCTACACAATAAAACGACAAAACGATGGCTTGTGTTGGCTTCATGATCTTCATCGATTGTAGGTTGCAGTACTGTAAAAGTAAGGAAAATAAAACTGAATATTGCCGCAAGTACGAACTATATTTTTCCTAGATCCACAAACCGTATGATGATTAATTTATCAGGTATGCTATCTTTCGTAT
>NW_025225410.1:62640-78403 GCF_018294505.1 Triticum aestivum
CGCTATGTTTAAGCATGACTACAACTAGCAGGCCCTATCTTGACATGTGCAACCGGAGCGGTTGAACAGGGCCTCCAAATTCCAGGGATGCCAAAATCAGAGATTGATATTACTAGGTCAAGACATATTGCTCAAAGAAAAACAACTACTGGTCAAGTGATTAGGTGCTAATGGGCTTTTAAGAGCGAAATAAATGAAAAGGACTCGCCCTAAAATACAGGCCAACTTCACGTCTCTCTCTCCCTGTATTTTTGTTTCTCATTCACTGCATGGTTCTTAGTAGAGCAACCCCATCCCATGTGCTGCCTGCCATTCATGGTCTCCAAACTTTCACCCCTCTAAAGTTTCTACTGTCATAATTTTTGTTCTTTCTGATACATCATTAATTTGGGTAGATTCAAATTTTAAGATAAAATGTGAACTCCCTGAAAAAATATGTAGCACCGCAATAATTTATACAGATATTTTAATTTATATTTTTTAAATATAGGGCCTAATTTTGATTTTGCACAAGGCCCCGAATTTTGAAGGTACGACATCACAACTAGCTTCAGAAGAAAAGTTAGTACATGTCTCCAAACTCCATCGTGTGGACTTTGTTTCAGTTTACAACAATATATATTTATGAGGTAAAATACCATGTTATTTTTTATAAGCACAAATATAATAAGTGGAGCTTATGGCTACACCGGTGCCAAAATATTGGTCACTCGCAAAGATTAAAAGATAATGCATTGCCAGTTAAAGTAAAGAATTAACACATGCACTTTGATTAATAAATATGGAAAAAATGTCCAATGAATTAAAATTAGAAACAGTAATTCAACTATATAATAGACAAATCCAAATGCTCATGTAATGATTTGATTCTTTACTAAGGAAATTTATTAATATTCTTAATAATCTTAAAGTGATTTTGTTAGCCAGCCTAATTTGTTAATTACATTAAAAGGTCATAATTTGATGATATGTACTATTAATAATCTTTGTGCTTATTATTAATGATAGGAAGTTATGTTAATAAACATACGGTTAGCAGTATTTGCTTTGCTCTGTACCAAAGCACGGGTGTAGTCTCGGGCACTGCAACCATTATCGGTGACAGTGGGAAGGAGGACGTCCATTGTCACGGATGGGCGTCATGTTGAGAAAAGGATTTGACCTATGGGGTCTTAAAACAGGAGCGTGCAATTTTTTCTCTCCCGTTGCAACGCACGGACATTTTTGCTCTCTCCCTAATAATAAAGCACGGATTGGGTCTCCGGGTTCACCGTCGCTGCGTTTTTGCAAACAAGTCCCTCATCTTTTATGAAATCAACCCACACTCCATATGGGCATCATCAACCGGGTAGAGGAAAAAAACATGTCGTCGTCGGTCTCGCACACGAAGGAGCAGTCCGTCTCCAACACGAACACGAGTGCGAACTAAAAAAGTCTATCTGTCGCTGATTTTCCCCTCATCCCTGTCTCTTCTGATCTCTTTCACCTCTCATTGCTTTCCGCCGTCGACTGATTCCGAAAAGCGCCGCGCTCGACGCAGGTGTGCTCGCTGCCGCCGCCGCCGCGCCCCCGTCCCCCTCTCCCCGGTGCCCGTCCTCTTTCCACCGTCGCCGAATCCGGACGAGACCGGCAGGATCCGCCGCATCTCACGCCCGCGGCCCGCCGTGGCTTTCGGCGGCATCGGGGGCGCCGGTCCGCCCCCGCTCCTCCGGGGCTGGCAGAACGGCGGAGCGGCGCTCTGGTCAGGTTCCTCTGCTTCGAGGGCGGCGCGTGGGCTGATGTCGAGGGCGAGGCGGCTGTGCCTCTGCGCCGGGCGTTCCTGGACGGGAGGGTGGTCGCAGAGGCCGCGTATGGAGGCAGGGAGTTCCTGTTCGACTTCTTGTGGATGGTGCGCATCGACGCTGGCACCGCCGAGGTGGTCGCCATGGGCTGGATTGACCGCGGGGCCTGCTTCTTCCCTGTGCCAGAAAGCGGGAGGAAGAGGAAGAGGGGCGAGCATGAGCTGGGGGACGGGGCCTCGTCCGAGGTGGATGAGAGGTCCGACGAGAGCAGCGACGTGGTGGAGTCCTCAATCCAGCCTAATCTCCTGCCACTCTCAAGCACTCCCCGTGCAGCAGGCCTGATGTGTAGGCTGCCATGGCAAGGCTACATCCATGCATTCGGTACTGCTATCTCCCCCTCTCTCTCCTGATTTGCCTCTTCCATTCTCTCATTTGATTTAATCCCTTGAGCATATTTTCTTATGTATGCCTACAACATGCTAGGTGATTGTCTGATCTACCATGTGATTTGCGGTTCATGCGAAGTCATGAAATCTGGTCCGGATAGTGACATGATTTACTCTGTTTGATCAAACAGGTAGAAGCCGAAGCTGTTTTACTTTAATCTGATGAAGTCTGTGCTGCTATAAGCTAGGAAATCGAAAAATTCAACATTGGCAAGCTGGTCTTGTGCTCTTTGTCTAAAAGCATATTCTGAAAGCGAGGTTCTTATTGTGGATGTTTCAGCGTCAACCTGAATTTTCTTTAACCTACTACAGAAAGACCTTCTAGGGTGATTAGCTGCAGTACTGTGACAAATAATCAAAAAAGATCATTGTCTTCTCATTTAATATTCTAGCTGCCGGCCAAACATTGAAGGTTGCACTACAACTACTTGATTACAAGTTTTATGTGAATGTTTTTTGTACAGCTTGCACAAACTCAGTGAGATCAGGAATCATCATCTCTCACATTTTTTCTCTTCAAAGGGAGGTTTCATCTCCTACATTTTTTTCTCAGAATCAACCATGTTTCTAATCCTAACCAGAAAGTTTCCATCGCTCGGCTCGTGATGGCATGATGCCTCATTTAAATTCTCTCATGTCATGGTGTTTGTATTCAGAAAATTAATTTATGATGCCTCATTTAGATTCTCTTATGTCATTGTGTTTCTATTCAGAAAAATAAGGCATGCTTATCTTATCTCGGTGTGTTTGTGATCAGAAAATTAATTTGCTTATTTTTGCTTTTTGAGGGCTATAACAATAGATTTCATTTTTGAAAATCTGCTTCTTCCCTATTCCAGAGAGCGGGATGAAGAGGAAGAGAGGCGAGCCTGAGCTGGAGTACGGGGCCTCGTCCGGGGTGGATGAGAGGTCCAAAGAGAGCAGCGACAAGATGCAGGGCCAGCTCCTAGCCGCTGCGCGCGGCGCCGACGGGGGCAATGCCAAGTTCGCGTGGTATGGCGCTCCATCGGTGGATGTGGCCGCGGCGGCGGTGGAGTACGGGTTCGGCAGGATGAACAACCGGGTCCTTTTCCATCGCGCGCACGGCGACGACGTCCACCTCTCGCCGCCTCGGTCTCCTTATGCCAGGTCAGGTCAGAGTTCTGAATTTGTGGTTTTGATCGATGGCAAGCATGAATATAGGCATATAGCTGTAGGATAATTTATCAGACACAGTTACCAATTCAGGATCTGTTCCAAATTGCATTCATATTATCCCTCCGACCCATAATATAATTGATTCCATGTTATTTTAGCCTTTGGTTTCTATATCTTGATTCATACTCCTAGCTCAAAAATTATGGGGAAACAAGTTTGCATGAACGACAGTATTAGTTTATCTATGAATGCAGTAATTTGATTGGGTAATGGTTTGTGGAAGGGTGGAATACGAGCAAAACTAAATCATGTTTCCTGCTACCTAGAGTCCGGGTGATGAAATATGTTCTGAATGTTCTGTGAAGCAGTGCATAAAGGAACTTACGAGTATGAAATCATTTTTATGCAGTGCAATGCTAGCAAATGCAGATGAGAACGGCGAGGCGCATATCATGTTGTGCCGTGTTCTGTTGGGCCGGCCAGAGGCCATCCCGGCCGGGTCCTCCAAGCTCCACCCCAGCAGTGACAATTACGACAGTGCCATCGACAACATGCAGAATCCACAGTGGTATGTTGTTTGGGGCAAGGACATGAACATGAGGATCCTCCCAGAGTACGTCGTCAGCTTCAAGTGTCCCAACCTCCATCAGATGCAAGGTTAGTGAGTGCTCTGTCTGAATTGGTGTTGTAATTGTTCCGAGATGTGCCTGGATCTCATGTTATTATTCATTGAAATTTTGGGTTTCAGGATCATCGGGAGCGAACTCCACGCTAAAGAAGCCTTCACCGGTGGCTCATGACATGTTTCCGACGCTTCTAGCAGAGATCCAGTGGTTCATGCCATCTTCCAAGCTGCAGACATTGCAGGGGACCTACAATTGCTTCAAGGTAAATTGGTGGGGGTGCTTATTAGTATAGGGTGTGCCAATATAATAGCAATTACGGAAAGAAATCTAGAGAATTGGTCTCTGGCAGGGGGACTCTTGAGAATGGAAAACGGGGGAAGGGAGATGAGTTTGGGTGTCTTTTTTTATATATAGAAAAAGAGAGTGTGTTTTATCTGTAAGTGAAGTGTGTACGTGAAGTGCTTTTTATTGGCTAAGCCTAAATGATGAAAAAAAATAAAAAGAATCTTCCCAACCAAGCAACAAACTCTATTGATAAAAATCAACATAGTAAAAATAGTTAAAAAAATGTACATAGTTATATATTTATTCACACTTTCTAAAAACTGGTCAAATTTTCCTTAAAAACCAAAATAAAAAGTATTCACAATATTTAAAAAACATTCAAATAATGTTCTCCCTAAAAAAATCGAGTTTTAATAAAACATTCACTTTTAAAAACAAAGAAATATTCATGTTTTTCAGAAAAAAGTAAAAAATAAAAATTGATTCACAAACTATTCCAAACTAATCTTCCATCAGATAAAGAACGCTAAGAGGGCTTTTTAACGTGCAAACTTCAGACTCTGAAAATAATAATTAATGCAACTTTATTACAAATGTTAAACTATAGTGCATAATATCACATGGATAAGGATGTATATAGATGGATTTTAAAGTGAGATTCACCCATTTCCACCGTTTGTAGTCCATATTGAAAAATCTTCTAAGACTTTATTTAGAAACGGATGGGGTACTTTGTTTGTAGTCTTTGTACAACCTGCTTCGTTCAGAAGAATGTTCTATCAAAGCAACCATGTCTGATATGTTCACATGAATTCTTTCATGTGGCCGTCCCTCACATTCCTTTGCTTTCAACTATTCCAGCCAGCTGCAATGAAGTCCTCCATAGAGAAGGGTTTGCAGAAAATGATCTTGGCATCCCAGATAAGCAGGTCGGGGTCAAAGCCGGTGCCCAGGGGATTTCAATGGATCACCAACACGAGAAACTGAAATGGCAGGACCAGAAAAGATGGTCCCAGATCTCACTGCAGCCAGATGTGCAAGAACACATCAATGATCATCTGTGAGACTGTGACACTGGAATTTCGTTGATGGAGCATTACCTCTGCTATTTAGCTTCTAGAGTACAATGACTTGTATGTCCAACTATAACAGCTAGCAGCATGGTTTATCCCCTTCTGGTTGTACAATTTCTCTAGAGTGATGGCATAGGAAGAGCATGTGTATATGTTGAGGTTAGTCTTCTGATACTAATGCTCTAGATGTTCTTTGTAAACTAATGCTGCAAGTGTTTGTTTGGGACAAGACAAATAGTGTCTCAATTTTTACGAAAATGTGAATTAACTTTTATTAAAAATAAGAAAATTACCAAAATTAACCTAATTATCGATGTTTATTTAAATTGGACATAAAAATGATGCACAATGGCACATGAAGCAGATTGTGCCCTTTTTTTGCCCGGTGCAACGCACGGGCATTTGTACTAGTCTTTATCTTTACCTACTAATAAAGCAAATAGTGCTTCTGGTCGTCCGTCATAGAAATTGCCCTCGAATTTGGCATAAATTACCCGCCATGCCATCCATAAGTAACATGATTCGGATTTATTTCAAAATCACCGCGGGTTTATTTCTTACAAGGCGATACACTTATATTACACAATCCTCCGGTAGCGCAATGGCCATGGCGTCGGCCTACCACGCAGGAGACCAGCGTTCGATCCCTGGTTCCTACACCTTTTTGCCACGCAGGTCTTCCACCCTCGCGCGCTAATAGGCCGGCCCATAATTGGCTGGGGGTGGGCCTGTTTACTATTCTTTTTTTTGCTTTTTATTTCCTTATTTCTGTTTTTATTTTTTCTTATTTAAATTAATTCAGGATTTTTTAAAGAATAAAATTCCGAAAAGCTGCGGGATTTATTGAGAAGTAATAAAATATTCATGATTTCAAAATATTTTTTGCATATCATAGAAAAAATTCGGAATATCAAATAGATGTTCATGAAATAAAAAAATCATGATTTTAAAATAATAATCCAGTAGTCTGGAATTAGAAAAAAAATGTACATGGCGTGCCTCCTCCTCCTCGACGCGCTAATGGGCCGGCCCATGTGCGGCTGGTTGCGCCTGTTTTCTGTTTCGTTTTTTGCTTTTTACCTTTTTAATTCTGTTTTTGTTTTTCATTCTTTACAATCATTCAGGATTTTCAAAAGAACCAAATTTCAAAAAGCTGCGAGATTTATTGAGAAATCATAAATTGTTCATGATTTCAAAGAAAAATCGCATATCATAAAAAAAATCACAATATCAACTAGATGTTCATGAAAAAAACATGATTTTTTTTAAAAATCCAGTATTCAAAGTACATTCTGAATTAGAAAAAAAATATACATGATTTTTTTGAAATGTTTCCAAAATTAAAACAGGCCCGTAAATGATGAACAAAACGAAACATCGCCTGCGTCGAAGTTTTAATAGGGGATCTGTAGAGGTCAATTTATGATTTTATTTAGTCCCTCGCATCGGGTAAAAAAAAGGTTTCCATGTTTCGTACGACGCTGAAGCCAAAAAATATTGACACAATTTTCTATGGGTTAGTTTTTGTAACCTATATAAAATGACTAAATGTCTATTTTGCCTCCATACACAGCTATGTTTATTCTGGTACCATGGTAATTGTTATGACAACCACCGCTACGCTAGGTCAAGATTATATACATCATTCATCAGTCTAGCTTAGGTAGGGTTCATCAATGCAGTTTACTCAGCCAAAACTAATTCGTTGTGGCGCCTTAGGAAATCAAATCATGGTCAAACCATCACTTTTTTTTGAAATGACTTTTCAAAAGTCTCTTATCTCATCATGACATCACTTAGACATAGTTTTTGAAATGACATTTTAAAAGCCCTTATCTCACCTTGGCATTTTAAAAGCCATTATCTACCACTCCCGCATAGTTTGATAGTTTTTCCTCCCGTTGCAACGCACGGACATATTTGCTAGTAATAATAAAGCACGGATTGACTCCGTGGGTTCACCGTCACAATACGCTTTTTTCTCATGTCATAATACGCTTTTATAATTTGTATAGACAAAATCGTAATATAAATGAGGTGGTACTAATCTTATGTTGCACGATCGTTCAAAAAAATATTGTACGTTGACAGTGGCTGGCTTCTTCGCTCGATCCGTTTCCGGCACATCCTCGGCTGGGCCTGTCTAGCCCCATGGGCGGGCCTACGCCCACACACAAAAGACAGCCCATCAATCCTAACGCTGGTGCGGTGTGCTGCTCCTATACGGTGCAATCATCGTGTTGGATTAGTACCAGATTAGGCTAGCTTATGTGCTATATATACTACTATGTGTATTTTTTTAAATAAAAATACTCTGACCTCTTCATCAAACGATGCACACAATCATATTTATTACATTATTCAACAGAGTAGTACAAGAATGAATTCATTAATTAACACCAAGCCATCGTCCGGGCGAACTACGTCACTACACCTATTAGCTTGATGATGTGCCCCGACCATGCATGAATGCACACCATCTAATCCGATAGTCTCACCAAGTCGCCCCACGGCAAGCCGTGATTACCAACCGGTCTAGCAGATCCACACCGTGCATTGGATGCGCACGCTCCAGATCCGCCGCCGCCATTTTCCGTCGTCCCAACTTCTGGAGAGATTCATGCATTGACCTTGCCATGTACAACTACCTCGACGCCACCATGACGCTAGACATCGCCTCACCCTGAGCGCGTCCACCAACATATGTCCAACGTTGAGACCCCGCTGTGCCACACCGCCGAGATCCACCGTCGTTGATGCGGTAGATGCCACACCACACCAACTCTGGCATCGGGAACCATCCGTGCTCACCGCGCACACCCTCCATCTAATGCCCAAGATGGAACCTCCAAGAAGGTGATGACGCCATGGCGCCGCCGCCGCCGCTCATTCATGGGGAACTAGGGAGTAGTGAGGATCGGAGTTTACCTCATCGTTGCCACCAAGAAAGGGAATAACCCCCAGAGTGCCATCGACGATGTGGCCGCCGCTGTCGGCCAGAAGTTTCCCCTAGACAAGCTTCCACCCCGTCACCAACCAGGCCAACCACCAACACCTCCGAGCACGGACGCCGGAGATCTGGAGCAGCCGATGAAGAGAACCGCATGTTATGATAGTCCGCCACAGATCTGACGAGAGGGGCACCGGGAACCACCTCACGCCACGACCGTCGTCCACTAGGACCTTCTGCCCAAGCAGCCAAGGAAATCTGGCCGACCGATCCGACAAACGCCCACCACCGGCAGAAGGACGCCGCCCTGCCATGTCCCATGTCGCCGACTGCCGAGTGAAGAGAAATGAACCTTGGCAGCACTGGCGTGGGCCGAGCTTTGCCTGGCCGCACCCTCTGGTGGCGGCAAGGGAGAGGGAGAGAGAGAATTGTTGTTGAACTACTAGAATTTTTATGACCCGTTGCAACGCACGGGCATGTTTGCTAGTCTATTCCCTAATAATAAAGCACGGATTGACTCCGTGGGTTCACCATCACAATACGCTTCTCCCCATGAATTTACGCTTTCAGTTTTTTCACCTATATTATTTTCTACATCCGAGGTGGTACTATTTCATCCAAAAACGTTTAATTCCAGAATTTTATCCGTTCACGTGTGGGCCGCTTGCCCTGTCTGCTTCGCTATCGCTGGCCCGACTCCCTCTCTATCATCGGCCCGTGTTGTAAAAAAACGTTTCGCTGTTTACTCCTCTCACCCATCTCCTTCTTTGACCCACACACGAACAAGCTAGGGTTGGAGCCGCCGCCCCTCCGGCCTGCCCGCCGGAGCTCCGTCCGCCACTCTTCTCCATCTTCTCCCCCACCTCTACTCCCCCAGGCCCAACTATGGTGGATGACATGCCCGCCGGCGCTCCATACTCCCCTCTTCTCCATCTTGCCCCTCGCCATCTCCCTCCTCACTCCCTGTTCCGCCCCCACCCCTACTGCTGCAGGCTCAACCATGGTGGTCAACATGGGGATGTGAGCGTGCACAGGCAGCGTTGGTGGACAAGAGATGCGTAGAGGATCTCAAGTGCTGCAGACGCTGGCGAGGTGAGTGATGATGCTTCTTCCTATTGGCTACAGAGGCAGATTTAGGGTCAGGTTTGATTTGTTTGTGTTCCGGTAATTGTTGAAGGTGAGAATGATATTACACGGTTGATGGAGCGCAAGTAGCACAAGTTAATCATGTGCATTGCCCATTATTGAATATCAGGTTCAATGTTCTTGATGTCTTATTTGAGCTGTTACTCATTACTTTTTTAATCAGGTACAATAGTCAATGCATCGCTACTTCCATGTATACAATGGAAATAATTGTGTAGACATATGCATTCTTCCAAATTGCAGTTTACATGGGGTAAACGATCATGTTGGTCTCTATGCTGCAGATATTCCAAAATAAAGGAGGCGGCTAGAGGAAGCATTGGAGGCCAAGTTCAGCAGCAACGGTCAGTTGTCGTCCGTGGCCGGATGACGACATCTGTAAAGGAATGAGGGTGGTCGGAGACCGACAACAGGGGGCTACTAAACTAGGCAAGCTACCATCACTCCATTATCCCCGGAGATCGTTTGGTGATGTCTGTTGCATCACATTATGGACTGGAGGCGCGGACTGCCCCGCGCAAGTAGGTTATGTGCTTGAGATGACTGAATGTCCGATAATACCATAAACCTTCAGCGAGCAGTGGCTCCAAACTCCATCCCCTGATCTCAAGATAGCTCTATTAAATCTCTTGATGGTATAACAGGGCATTGGCAGGAATTCTTGATGATTGAGGAAATTATGGCAGGCATTCTTGATGGTATATTAAATCTTGGTTTGATGGGTACTTTTGTGAAGAAACTATTGAGTCCCAGGTATTGTGATTCTTGCAACTCTTATCTTTTTCATGTTCTGCGTCTGACTGAATCTAAATTCTTTTTGGGAATACGCAGGAGACCTACACGCCCATATATTAAGAAAGACAGAAAGAACAAGTTTTTATGACTGAATCTAATGCATGGTTAAGCATTTTGTTTTCCATTACATCTGATCCGATTCCAATGCTTGCTTAGTTGTTAGGACAAATGAATCCAGATGGTTGTAATGAGTAATAAGATGAGCAAGGTGCGGGGGCAGTGTTCTGGCTAGAGTATTTTAGAGTCCACATTATTGCTGCTACCTCTACTCTCCTCTGCCATTTGGTAACTAATGACAACGCAGCAGCTGCGTGGTTCACGGTTTAGGGAATCTCGATTGCAAGTGCCTATACGATGTTCTTCTGCCCATCTAAATTCCACATGTTATGTGAGTGGTACAGCCGCATGAATTCGCAATATGTATTTCGGCCTGGTTCAAAGGAGCAGTCTGGCAATATGAGCATTTGTACAAACTATCTAGGACATCAAGTTCACTTGGGTCCGCTTATTTACCTACAAACTACAGATGAGACCCACTAGATCAATTAGTGCCATCTCCAGATTTCTATCATCATGTTGCTTCGTTTATCTGCATAAGTTCCACTTGGAGTTGCATGCATTAAACATAGTGTTTTTTTAGTGGGCATCAGACTTGGTTCAGATGGCTTTTGTTGTGAAAGAAGAGTTTGGTTCACATGTGGCTTTTGTTTTGAAAGAAAAGTTATCTTTCTAAAGATCTGTACTCTGAATCCTACATCTTTTGTCATATTTTTTAGGCCTGATGAGTATTACACGGCATGAGAAATTCAAGAATTGAATGAGAAGAGTGAAGACGACTAGCAGGTTGGGTTCTCTAAGGAATGCCCATACGAACTCGCTATGGCGAGGATGACTCAATGAATGGACATGTCGATCATGCTCAGCCAGTTGCGCAGTTAGAAGTTGGAATCGAACCCGAAAAGTTTGTGGAGTCCGTGCTGACAACCCTACCACCTGGGAGGTAGGAACTACCTTTTCTCCCTATTTTGATATGCAAGATTGAATATTAAGGCATTATTTGAAATCTATTTACCGAGGCAGAGACATGAGAAGAACTATTTTTTCTCCTGTTGCAACACACTGGCCGAAGGTTACAAGTGTGCAAACCCGTATTGTTGTTTATAAAGATGGAATTTATTAGTCGTTTTTGGCTATCGAATTGGTGATGCAATCCGTCCCCACATCTGTGTCTTCACCACTTCGTCCTCCCGCACAATCAGCAGAACAGAGCAGCTGCAGCGATTTGGCCATTCATCTCTTCGAGTGATTCAAACCTAGGAAGCCTGCTACTTGCACAAGCAACATGGTAAGAAGTTTCGGTTTTCTCACTAATGCACCTCAATTGGTAAGGATAGATGAATGTCAGTTTGCTTTATGTTGGTTTTCTAATTTCTACATATTCCTTTCTTACAGACTCTTCCTTCAAGGAAATCTAATTATCTAGGTATATGGAAAGGAGGCAAATTATGTAACTATTTGGGCGTATTCATGCTCTGCTATGCAGATTGAGGAGAAAGAGTTATTTTATTGTGATGATGATTAATTTTTTCATCTTGTGATCTTCTTTGCTCAAGTCAGCCTACATATGTTATCTGTTTGTGTCCCGGAGCGCGGCTGCGGCGAGGGGCTGCACGGCGTGGAAGTTGGGGAGGAGGAGCGCCACGGCGAGGGTGGAGGCGAGCATGATGAGCGGCAGGAAGAGCCCGCCGTGGCGCGCCAGGGGGAGGGTGACGTCTGTGACGCCCTCGATTCAATCGTACACTAATCATACACGCAAATGTTTACGATCAAGATCAAGGACTCACGGGAAGATATCACAACACAACTCTAGACACAAAATAAAATAATACAAGCTTTATATTACAAGCCAGGGGCCTCGGGGGCTCGAATACATAAGCTCGAAAACACAAGAGTCAGCGGAAGCAACAATATCTGAATACAGACAGGAGTTAGACAAGTTTTCCTTAAGAAGGCTAGCACAAAAGTAGCAACGATCGAAAAGGCAAGGCCTCCTGCCTGGGAGCCTCCTAACTACTCCTGGTCGTCGGCGGTCTTCACGTAGTAGTAGGCATCGACGGTGGCATCTGGCTCCTGGGCTCCGACATCTGGTTGCATCAACCGGAAAGAAGAAGAAAGGGGGAAACAGGGAAGCAAAGCAACCGTGAGTACTCATCCAAAGTACTCGCAAGCAAGGATCTACACTACATATGCAACATTATCAAAGGAAGGATATATATGTGGACTGGGCTGCAGAAATGCCAGAATAGAGAGAAGGCCTAGTCCTATCGAAGAGTAGCATCTTTTGGAAACCACCATCTTGCAACAACCGGAGAGAGTAGAGTAGCATAAAGTAAAGTAGTAGAAGTGTTATCAACCTCGGCCGGAGATCCTTTCTCGACTCCCTGCGAGACAGGCATCCCAGAGCCATACTATCCGGTTATCATCACAATCAAATCCTCATCACCATCCAGTTCTCATCACAAGTATCCAGTTCTAGTTGTATCGATCGGGATACAACTCCAAGTGTCCGTTACCGTAGGACAGGCTATCGATAGATGTTTTCTTCCCTGCAGGGGTGCACCAACTTACCCACCACGCTCGATTGACTCCGGTCGGACACACTTTCCAGGGTCATGCCCGGCCTCGGCCAAACAATACGCCGCAACCCGACCTAGACTTAACAGAGAGGTCAGCACGCCGGACTAAACCTATGCCCCCAGGGGTCATGGGCCATCTCCCCGGAAACTCCTGCACGTTGCGTACGCGGCCGGTGAGCAGACCTAGCTACCTCCTTCAACAAGGCAGGCGCTTGCGCAGTCCAACCCGGCGCGCGCCACTCAGTCGCTGACGTCTATTAAGCTTTGGCTGATGTATACGACGCAGAACGCCCATACTATGCCCACGTGATGGTTAGTGCTATCAGGCCAGAGGCCCCTCGGATCAAATATCCAAATCGTAGTGGATTAGGAACGCGCGGTAACAAGCAGAGACTCACGAAAGAGGTGACCCCGTTGCCCCGTCTCGAGGACTTGCGGCAAGGGCTAAGAATGCCCGGCCACGCCTCGTAATTATCTCACGGGCACCTTCCAGGTCAACCCGTCTCCACATCTCTTTCCAAGTAACAGTTGTAAAGTCCAAGTATCAGTGTGTCCAAACATCAAGAGGAAAACCCAAGGAATCACCCTCGGTGGGTTCCACTCAATGTAATCATCAAGGTGAACGTAGAGGAATCACCCTCGAGGTTCACACTTGAGGGGTTGCACGACAGAGTCGTATCGGAAGTGGTTAAGGAGGAAATCACCCTCGATGACCACGACCGAATAGCTACACTACAGGTTAACATCAGAAGTGCTGTAGAGGTCTCACCCTCGGCACTCGATAGTAACCCAGCAGCGTCGAGCAACTAAGGGGAAAGTGATGTGCGGTGCCGGGGCCTGGTCTTCAATCCCGTTGATCGGGTCTTCAATGATGAAGCAGGGGCAACAAGGACAAGGTGGGGGTCACTGATGGATCACTAACCAACCTATACTAAGCAGTTTAGGATAAGCCGGTAAGGTAACAATAAGCAGGTTACAAAAGGAGGCTATGCATCAGAATAGGAGCAAACAATAACAATAGCAAAAATCTAATGCAAGCATGAGAGAATGGAATGGGCGATATCGGGATGATCAAAGGGGGGGCTTGCCTGGTTGCTCTGGCAAGGAGGGGTCGTCGTCGACGACGTAGTCGATCACCGGGGCATCTGCGGCCTCGGGGTCTACCGGAGAGAAGAGGAGGAAGAAACAGTAAATACAGAGCAAACAATGCATCACAAGGCATAATATGGCAATAAGCTGTGCCGGGTGTGACCTAACGTAAGGCTACACGATATAGGAGAAGGGGAAATTCAACCGGGAATGTTTTCCCGGTTCCGGACCTGTGTCATACAGATGACCGGAGGGGGAATGTCCCATGTTCAGCATGCTAGGGGCATGTGACAGATGAACGGACCGCGTATTCGGATTCATTTGATTTTTTTGAGCAAATTTCATATAGAAAACATTTTCATCTGAGCTACGGTTTAATTTCTATGAATTTCTAAAGATTTTAGCATTTCCAGAAATTATTTAAATTAACATAAATGGAATTATTGCGTCAGCATGATGTCAGCAAGAGGTCAGCAGGTCAACCGCATCTGGTCAGGTCAAACCTGGCAGCTGGGTCCCACCTGTCATAGACAGTGGGTCTAACAGCAGTTTAATTTAGCTAAACAGAGTTAATTAGAGGTTGGGCCCCACATGTCAATGCCTAATTAGATTAACTAATTAATTTAGTTTAATTAGCGTGGGGGCCAACATGTCAGTGGAAGTAACTGCCACATCAGCGTAGCTGACTTGGTCAACTGGCCAACCGGGGCACCTGGGGCCACTGGTCAGCGACCCGGGGGGTGGCCCCAGGTGGTGCCACGTCAGCGGTGCCGGAGCTTCGCCGCCGGCGACTAAAAACACGGCGGCGCGTACAGGGGGGAATCGGGATTCTGCTATAGGGCCCGGGGGAGGTCGCGGTTAGGGGCGTTCGAACGAGCGCACGAAGGCGCGTCGACTAGGGACAGTGGCGTCGCCGGAGTTGGCCGGAATCGGCGCCGGCGTCGAGGCCAGCGGCGGAGCGGCTTTGGCCAAAGGAAGAAATGGCGAGGCAGCGCGCTATTGAGCAAAAGAGGAGGCTGGGGAGGATCTTCGTGGTGCGGCGAGTCCAATGGGCACGAGCCCGTGACCAAACGGTCACCGGAGACGGGTCGGCGACGAGATACGGCGGCCGCGCGTACGGGACCTCGACGGAAACTACGCTAGGAGGCACGGGAGGGAGCGTGCGCGTGCGCGTTGGGCTCCTGGGAACCCCAGGAGCACAACTGTGAGCTCGGGCGAGCGTGTGGACGGTCACAACGACGGCATCGAGCTCGTCGGCGGAGCTCGGCTCGGCCATGGCGGGTCCAGCCGCTCTAGGCGCGTACGGGAGCAAAAGAGAGGGGGAAGGAAATGGGGCTCACAGCGGTGACGGGGAGCTGCTCGGGGAGGCGTGGGATGCAGTGACGGCGACGGAGTCGACGTCGAACTCCGGCGGATGCAGGGGAGGAAGTTGCTCCGATCCCTCCGCGGTGCTGGATCCCGGGTCACGATGGTGGTCGGGGTCGCAGTAGTCGACGACGGTGGAGCTGCTGGACAGGTCGGCGAGGCGAGGCGAGGTCGGTAGCCGTGAGGACGGTCGAGGCACGACGGCGGGCGTGCTCGGGCAGTGGGGAGAAAGGGCGAGCGCGAGCGAGGGAAAGAAGGGAGTGGATCTGGGCGGGGGCGTAGCGGTAGGTGAGGGGGGACTCGAGGCGTCCACGGGCGGCGACCTTATCCTCGGCGTTGCCGCGGCTTGGGGTGGCGAGCTGGTCGGGCGGCGACCGCGGGTACGGGCGCTCGGTCGCTCGCACAGTGAAGACGATGCGGGAGGGGGAGCTAGG
>NW_025225410.1:79491-82715 GCF_018294505.1 Triticum aestivum
ATTCCAAAAATGTTGGCTTCAACATGACAATTATCTAGGGATTATTTGCCATAGGATGAACTTTTTAGATTTCATGTCTGATAAATATGAATTTTTGACTTTAGATTGGACTTGAATTTGAAGTGTGATTTGGATAAGTGAAGATTAGCAATCAGTAGCATGATGACATGGCACCATTAACAGGGGATTACTGTAGCATGACACTGGGGGTGTTACAAATCTCCTCCACTACAAGAAATCTCGTCCCGAGATTTAAGTGGTGAAGTAAAGAGCAACTTCGGGAGAACTGACCCTTATAGGGTTAATTATCTGGAGAACAATTCAGGGAATGTGGCAGAAGTATCTCTCGAGTTGAAACTTAAGAAAACATCAAGAGCAAATATGAAGGTACAATAGGAAGTTTCAAGCGAATGGGCAAACGATCGATACCTGGACAGAGTGTGAGAAAGGGGTTCAGAGCATCGGGAAAAGATCATCTCTCGGACGGTGGCTCGTGACAACACACAAAGCCAAGAGCAAATGATACTTCAGAATAAAGGATAAACAGGAGAGTCAGGTTTCGATCCTATGGAACTGTGGGTTGTGGGCCCACCATGTGGGCTAAAAGCAGGAAGGGCGCTAGTATTTTGCATGGTCATGACAGCAAGGTAGGTCAGAGCATAGACTGTCAATTATGTTGGCAACAACGTTGGTACCAAGGGCGAGGGATGAAGAGAACCATTCTCCTGCTCGCAAGACGAGGCGGACCAATAGGCAAAGTTCTCGTCCATCGGTGGTTACCGGAATGTCACCAGCAATAGTAACATGGTCTTACTGATAGAGTTGTACACCGAGGTGCTTACTTAAGCATGGATTTATCTCTGCTCAGACAAGTTAGATTACAAGAAAGGTAAAACAAAACAATGGAAAGGAAAATGTGTTTAAGCACAAATATCAGGAGCACATTAATCCCAAGGACAAGCAGAGGATGAAATCCATGACAAGGTAGTAGATTACCTTTTAGGTAAAGGGGGGGAGGAAATTCATGACGTTACCCATACAACAGTGTTTGGATAAGTGATCAAGAAACATTTAGCATTGCGCCTCCAAATGTTTTTAAAGAGGTTCGGAGTACCACAGTCATGCTTTGGGAAAGCATTGTCATGGTCATCAGGTAAAGGTCAGACCTTGGGAACACAAAGGGTCCATCGGAATTTTTAGAACATATCATGATATTTTATCAAGGAAAAGATGAGGAGGTGGCCGATGGGTTCAGTAACAATCCATCGACACGTCACAAAGGATGTATTCCCAAAATTTATATGAACAAGTTTGTTGGGGGGGGACAAGAATGTTGTCGATGATAACACAAATCATCGAGGGGTGAGGATGGCATTTCTCATCATGAATTCGATTGATATCCTGAAACAGGTCAGTATATTGATGGGGATCACGACAGATTTTGTCAAGGTACTATGAAGAGGCCATCGAACAACGACAACATCAAGCAAAAGGAATGACGAAGCGAAAGGCTATTGGAACCACGGATGCGACACAAGCTCGTAATCAAGCTTGTTGTTTGAGGTGAAATGACAAGATGAGGAAGATCGACGTAAGCTTCGCTCATCGTCGAAAAGTTGTGCTCCAAGAATAAGGACCAGGTAGCATAGTTAAAATTAGCACGATAATGATATATCCGATCAGGCTAGGAATGATGTGACGGAGTATCACTCCAATTAAGAATTTACAAGAGGTAGTGCAATGACACAATATCCTCGAGATAACATGAGGCAATACTTGAAGGTAGATCAAAAATAGAGGTTAGACATATGAAATGATCTGCAGAAGACAAGTATTTTAACTTGTCCAGGAAATGGAGTTAAGGAGAAACTATGGTCGGAACCACGGTTACGAATGATCAAACCACCGATACAAGATGAACTTATAAGAAAGGGTAATTATATTTACGAGCAGCTTCCACGATAAGTTCTACATCGGGTCCATGGGCATGAACACAAGGGTTCAAGGTCGACTCCCACTTTTTCAATGCATAACCTTTCATTCACTCCTCGTTTTTCAAAGAAAATGTAGTGCAGAGGATTTATCTGGCGAAGTACCAGAAGAGTAAGACTCGTGAGAACTCTCGGGTTCACTCGGATTACGGAAGGCATAAGTTCAACCCATAGGGGCATCTTTACGAATCTATACCACCATCAACCAAGCAAAAGATACGAGTTCGAAAGCAGAGTATCGAAGTCAAAGCAGATGATACAATATACTGAAGGTATTATGTATCAGGGAAATACTGATAAGATTTTGGATGTGAAGGACACTGTCGGATAACAACCCAACAATGGATCTGGCGATTCACGACAGAGTTGATGTGAGTATCGGTAATCAATCAGATGAAGAAAGAATGCAAAGGCTTCGGATAATAGAAACATCTGAATAATTCGATGCTTAAATGCAAAGAAATCATGATTTCAAAAATAGAAGATCAGAAGCAGACGCTTTGATCAAAAGATAAGTAAGTTGAATAGCCTTAGGGATACAATCGACAACAAATCGATTGGTCGAGAAACAACTCTTGGTCAAATGACGTCCAAGCCGGAAGGATGAATTCTATGATCCGACTGAGGATTGCGAGCATCCGCAACATATTGAATCAACGGACTCAAAAGGATAGTGACAGAGGATGTCAATGAAGATTACTTGAAATATGGAATTAACCATAATGCAAGCAAACAAGAATTTCAACAGCAACAGGTTGCTGAGGATTTTTGGAAGATCAGATAGTATTTCAAAGAATTTTGAGAATCACACGAACAACTGAGGATGAACGAATCCTCGGTGAGTGCGAGGAATTATTCGAAGGGGAGGTATTCATGGGGCAAAGAACTGCAAGGCAGTAAGCTCAAAGGATTCTCGAAACAATAGAGAATTTTGGGGCATCTTGCAATAACAAGAGCATCGAGGAATGATTGTATGAATGGCAAGTGTATGTAGTTTTCCATAGGGGTTGACGGTGGAAGGGAATCGCAAAAGTGATGAGCACAAGTTCTCGAGCGAACATCGGAGAGTATCTTCGAAGGCTTCTGGGGGAGCAGGTGATCATCTGGAAGGAAGGGGCTCTCCGGGAGGAAGTCATTGCGAGAACCTAGCGTTAGAGTTAGTAAAATCGTTTAACCCGAATAGACGAGAGATCAGAGTCCCAGAGTATAGACGAGGAATAAAAGATCCTAATA
>NW_025225410.1:82952-85134 GCF_018294505.1 Triticum aestivum
AACTCTAGACACAAAATAAAATAATACAAGCTTTATATTACAAGCCAGGGGCCTCGGGGGCTCGAATACATAAGCTCGAAAACACAAGAGTCAGCGGAAGCAACAATATCTGAATACAGACAGGAGTTAGACAAGTTTGCCTTAAGAAGGCTAGCACAAAAGTAGCAACGATCGAAAAGGCAAGGCCTCCTGCCTGGGAGCCTCCTAACTACTCCTGGTCGTCGGCGGTCTTCACGTAGTAGTAGGCATCGACGGTGGCATCTGGCTCCTGGGCTCCGACATCTGGTTGCATCAACCGGAAAGAAGAAGAAAGGGGGAAACAGGGAAGCAAAGCAACCGTGAGTACTCATCCAAAGTACTCGCAAGCAAGGATCTACACTACATATGCAACATTATCAAAGGAAGGATATATATGTGGACTGGGCTGCAGAAATGCCAGAATAGAGAGAAAGCCTAGTCCTATCGAAGACTAGCATCTTTTGGAAACCACCATCTTGCAACAACCGGAGAGAGTAGAGTAGCATAAAGTAAAGTAGTAGAAGTGTTATCAACCTCGGCCGGAGATCCTTTCTCGACTCCCTGCGAGACAGGCATCCCAGAGCCATACTATCCGGTTATCATCACAATCAAATCCTCATCACCATCCAGTTCTCATCACAAGTATCCAGTTCTAGTTGTATCGATCGGGATACAACTCCAAGTGTCCGTTACCGTAGGACAGGCTATCGATAGATGTTTTCTTCCCTGCAGCGGTGCACCAACTTACCCACCACGCTCGATTGACTCCGGTCGGACACACTTTCCAGGGTCATGCCCGGCCTCGGCCAAACAATACGCCGCAACCCGACCTAGACTTAACAGAGAGGTCAGCACGCCGGACTAAACCTATGCCCCCAGGGGTCATGGGCCATCTCCCCGGAAACTCCTGCACGTTGCGTACGCGGCCGGTGAGCAGACCTAGCTACCTCCTTCAACAAGGCAGGCGCTTGCGCAGTCCAACCCGGCGCGCGCCACTCAGTCGCTGACGTCTATTAAGCTTTGGCTGATGTATACGACGCAGAACGCCCATACTATGCCCACATGATGGTTAGTGCTATCAGGCCAGAGGCCCCTCGGATCAAATATCCAAATCGTAGTGGATTAGGAACGCGCGGTAACAAGCAGAGACTCACGAAAGAGGTGACCCCGTTGCCCCGTCTCGAGGACTTGCGGCAAGGGCTAAGAATGCCCGGCCATGCCTCGTAATTATCTCACGGGCACCTTCCAGGTCAACCCGTCTCCACATCTCTTTCCAAGTAATAGTTGTAAAGTCCAAGTATCCGTGTGTCCAAACATCAAGAGGAAAACCCAAGGAATCACCCTCGGTGGGTTCCACTCAATGTAATCATCAAGGTGAACATAGAGGAATCACCCTCGAGGTTCACACTTGAGGGGTTGCACGACAGAGTCGTATCGGAAGTGGTTAAGGAGGAAATCACCCTCGATGACCACGACCGAATAGCTACACTACAGGTTAACATCAGAAGTGCTGTAGAGGTCTCACCCTCGGCACTCGATAGTAACCCAGCAGCGTCGAGCAACTAAGGGGAAAGTGATGTGCGGTGCCGGGGCCTGGTCTTCAATCCCGTTGATCGGGTCTTCAATGATGAAGCAGGGGCAACAAGGACAAGGTGGGGGTCACTGATGGATCACTAACCAACCTATACTAAGCAGTTTAGGATAAGCCGGTAAGGTAACAATAAGCAGGTTACAAAAGGAGGCTATGCATCAGAATAGGAGCAAACAATAACAATAGCAAAAATCTAATGCAAGCATGAGAGAATGGAATGGGCGATATCGGGATGATCAAAGGGGGGGCTTGCCTGGTTGCTCTGGCAAGGAGGGGTCGTCGTCGACGACGTAGTCGATCACCGGGGCATCTGCGGCCTCGGGGTCTACCGGAGAGAAGAGGAGGAAGAAACAGTAAATACAGAGCAAACAATGCATCACAAGGCATAATATGGCAATAAGCTGTGCCGGGTGTGACCTAACGTAAGGCTACACGATATAGGAGAAGGGGAAATTCAACCGGGAATGTTTTCCCGGTTCCGGACCTGTGTCATACAGATGACCGGAGGGGGAATGTCCCATGTTCAGCATGCTAGGGGCATGTGACAGATGAACGGACCGCGTATTCGGATTC
>NW_025225410.1:86665-87636 GCF_018294505.1 Triticum aestivum
TTGGGGCATCTTGCAATAACAAGAGCATCGAGGAATGATTGTATGAATGGCAAGTGTATGTAGTTTTCCATAGGGGTTGACGGTGGAAGGGAATCGCAAAAGTGATGAGCACAAGTTCTCGAGCGAACATCGGAGAGTATCTTCGAAGGCTTCTGGGGGAGCAGGTGATCATCTGGAAGGAAGGGGCTCTCCGGGAGGAAGTCATTGCGAGAACCTAGCGTTAGAGTTAGTAAAATCGTTTAACCCGAATAGACGAGAGATCAGAGTCCCAGAGTATAGACGAGGAATAAAAGATCCTAATACCACCCAATGGCGACGTGGGCCCGTAAGACACACAGCCAGTGTTAGTAAAAGTTTTTCAGTGACTAGACTCAACTTCGGCCAAGTAGTTGGAAAGGGGGCTACCTACAGGCAGTCGGCTCTGATACCAACTTGTGACGCCCTCGATTCAATCATACACTAATCATACATGCAAATGTGTACGATCAAGATCAAGGACTCACGGGAAGATATCACAACACAACTCTAGACACAAAATAAAATAATACAAGCTTTATATTACAAGCCAGGGGCCTCGGGGGCTCGAATACATAAGCTCGAAAACACAAGAGTCAGCGGAAGCAACAATATCTGAATACAGACAGGAGTTAGACAAGTTTGCCTTAAGAAGGCTAGCACAAAAGTAGCAACGATCGAAAAGGCAAGGCCTCCTGCCTGGGAGCCTCCTAACTACTCCTGGTCGTCGGCGGTCTTCACGTAGTAGTAGGCATCGACGGTGGCATCTGGCTCCTGGGCTCCGACATCTGGTTGCATCAACCGGAAAGAAGAAGAAAGGGGGAAACAGGGAAGCAAAGCAACCGTGAGTACTCATCCAAAGTACTCGCAAGCAAGGATCTACACTACATATGCAACATTATCAAAGGAAGGATATATATGTGGACTGGGCTGCAGAAATGCCAGAATAGAGAGAA
>NW_025225410.1:89541-102357 GCF_018294505.1 Triticum aestivum
TCCAAGTATCAGTGTGTCCAAACATCAAGAGGAAAACCCAAGGAATCACCCTCGGTGGGTTCCACTCAATGTAATCATCAAGGTGAACGTAGAGGAATCACCCTCGAGGTTCACACTTGAGGGGTTGCACGACAGAGTCGTATCGGAAGTGGTTAAGGAGGAAATCACCCTCGATGACCACGACCGAATAGCTACACTACAGGTTAACATCAGAAGTGCTGTAGAGGTCTCACCCTCGGCACTCGATAGTAACCCAGCAGCGTCGAGCAACTAAGGGGAAAGTGATGTGCGGTGCCGGGGCCTGGTCTTCAATCCCGTTGATCGGGTCTTCAATGATGAAGCAGGGGCAACAAGGACAAGGTGGGGGTCACTGATGGATCACTAACCAACCTATACTAAGCAGTTTAGGATAAGCCGGTAAGGTAACAATAAGCAGGTTACAAAAGGAGGCTATGCATCAGAATAGGAGCAAACAATAACAATAGCAAAAATCTAATGCAAGCATGAGAGAATGGAATGGGCGATATCGGGATGATCAAAGGGGGGGCTTGCCTGGTTGCTCTGGCAAGGAGGGGTCGTCGTCGACGACGTAGTCGATCACCGGGGCATCTGCGGCCTCGGGGTCTACCGGAGAGAAGAGGAGGAAGAAACAGTAAATACAGAGCAAACAATGCATCACAAGGCATAATATGGCAATAAGCTGTGCCGGGTGTGACCTAACGTAAGGCTACACGATATAGGAGAAGGGGAAATTCAACCGGGAATGTTTTCCCGGTTCCGGACCTGTGTCATACAGATGACCGGAGGGGGAATGTCCCATGTTCAGCATGCTAGGGGCATGTGACAGATGAACGGACCGCGTATTCGGATTCGTTTGATTTTTTTGAGAAAATTTCATATAGAAAACATTTTCATCTGAGCTACGGTTTAATTTCTACGAATTTCTAAAGATTTTAGCATTTCCAGAAATTATTTAAATTAACATAAATGGAATTATTGCGTCAGCATGATGTCAGCAAGAGGTCAGCAGGTCAACCGCAGCTGGTCAGGTCAAACCTGGCAGCTGGGTCCCACCTGTCATAGACAGTGGGTCTAACAGCAGTTTAATTTAGCTAAACATAGTTAATTAGAGGTTAGGCCCCACATGTCAATGCCTAATTAGATTAACTAATTAATTTAGTTTAATTAGCGTGGGGGCCAACATGTCAGTGGAAGTAACTGCCACATCAGCGTAGCTGACTTGGTCAACTGGCCAACCGGGGCACCTGGGGCCACTGGTCAGCGACCCGGGGGGTGGCCCCAGGTGGTGCCACGTCAGCGGTGCCGGAGCTTCGCCGCCGGCGACTAAAAACACGGCGGCGCGTACAGGGGGGAATCGGGATTCTGCTATAGGGCCCGGGGGAGGTCGCGGTTAGGGGCGTTCGAACGAGCGCACGAAGGCGCGTCGACTAGGGACGGTGGCGTCGCCGGAGTTGGCCGGAATCGGCGCCGGCGTCGAGGCCAGCGGCGGAGCGGCTTTGGCCGAAGGAAGAAACGGCGAGGCAGCGCGCTATTGAGCAAAAGAGGAGGCTGGGGAGGATCTTCGTGGTGCGGCGAGTCCAATGGGCACGAGCCCGTGACCAAACGGTCACCGGAGACGGGTCGGCGACGAGATACGGCGGCCGCGCGTACGGGACCTTGACGGAAACTACACTAGGAGGCACGGGAGGGAGCGTGCGCGTGCGCGTTGGGCTCCTGGGAACCCCAGGAGCACAACTGTGAGCTCGGGCGAGCGTGTGGACAGTCACAACGACGGCATCGAGCTCGTCGGCGGAGCTCGGCTCGGCCATGGCGGGTCCAGCCGCTCTGGGCGCGTACGGGAGCAAAAGAGAGGGGGAAGGAAATGGGGCTCACAGCGGTGACGGGGAGCTACTCGGGGAGGCGTGGGATGCAGTGACGGCGACGGAGTCGACGTCGAACTCCGGCGGATGCAGGGGAGGAAGTTGCTCCGATCCCTCCGCGGTGCTGGATCCCGGGTCACGATGGTGGTCGGGGTCGCAGTAGTCGACGACGGTGGAGCTGCTGGACAGGTCGGCGAGGCGAGGCGAGGTCGGTAGCCGTGAGGACTGTCGAGGCACGACGGCGGGCGTGCTCGGGCAGTGGGGAGAAAGGGCGAGCGCGAGCGAGGGAAAGAAGGGAGTGGATCTGGGCGGGGGCGTAGCGGTAGGTGAGGGGGGACTCGAGGCGTCCAGGGGTGGCGACCTTATCCTCGGCGTTGCCGCGGCTTGGGGCGGCGAGCTGGTCGGGCGGCGACCGCGGGCACGGGCGCTCGGTCGCTCGCACAGTGAAGACGATGCGGGAGGGGGAGCTAGGCGGCCTGGGTCGGCCAGGTGGGCTGAGGCCCAAGGGGGGGGGCGGTGGCCAGCTGGGCCAATCGGCCCAATTGAGGGGGGGCTTTTTCCTTCTTTTTTTTGATTTCTCTTTTATGTTAAAAAAATCAGAGACATCTAGGGAATATTTTGGGCTACCAAAATACCTTGAGAAAAAAATGTGGGACTGGCCACTTAAATTCTTTCTAGTATTTTTCACTGCCACTAAGAGTTTGGGGTCATCAGGAGTTGTCCAAGCATTTTTAGAAAATGAAAAGGACATCTTAAATACTTGTTGGACTAGATAATAAATTCCCAAGGGCAATTTGGGAATTCCAAAAATGTTGGCTTCAACATGACAATTATCTAGGGATTATTTGCCATAGGATGAACTTTTTAGATTTCATGTCTGATAAATATGAATTTTTGACTTTAGATTGGACTTGAATTTGAAGTGTGATTTGGATAAGTGAAGATTAGCAATCAGTAGCATGATGACATGGCACCATTAACAGGGGATTACTGTAGCATGACACTGGGGGTGTTACAACGTCCTTCCAAGAGCGACCGCCGGAGGCTGCCGATCCGGAGCAGTTGATGGCCACCGCGGCCGCACGGGCGAGGGATGCAAGAACGATGTGGTGACCTTCTTCGATGTGTGCCATTTTGTCTCTCTTCCTTGCGTCTCATGCTTTGATTTGGGTGTTCTTTGGTTTGTTCATATTATCACTACGTTCTCGAGTGACTAATCAGTGCTGCTAGAATATTAGAAAGATGTGCGTATAGATTTTTGGCTTGTTCTTCTTCATTGATGCAGGTGTGTAAGGAATTGGTTTGAAACTTCGAATAATGATTTTCTATACAACCTATCTGCCTGAGTCCCATGCATTGATTTTTGCAACATTGCAAAGATCTATCTCTGTTAAGTTGATACCTCTTCACAATTTTAGTTATGAATGTTATACCAGTGTCCTTTTTAGCATCAATTCATGATTATTATCTCTTCCCAATTTGAATTTTCAATTTTCTCCTGTTATTTTGTTTGATGTTAGATTTCCTGTTGATGAGAGAGGAACACGAATATTAGTTGTTCAGTACTTCATGCAATGATACAACTACAATCTGCAGCATACTACTTGGCCTTGCATGTAGTCCGAAAATGATTCCCGGCCTGTATATTTGCCTATGGAGGTACTGTATACATGCTGCGTGCTTCCTCATATTTAAATTAGACATCGGATGTTCAGTATTTTCTACAAATTGATTGCAGGCATGCAAGATTGTTGAAGGGCAAATGTACTCTAAGAAGCTGAATGATAAACCAGGTTACCAACATATTTAGAGCTTCCTTTTGGGATTTGTGCAGGCCATGGTCTGGAGGACATGTCCGGTTCACTAACTCAATTTCAAGGAAACAGTGGAAAGGCAGAAAAAAGAAACCACATGGATTTAGAAATTTCAGCATTGTAGAGCTCAGTTGAAAAGGAAAACGAGATTTATAACAATCAACCAGAGTGGTGATTTGATTTTTGACAATTGGTACTTTGGTTGTGTGGTCGATGAAGACATGAGATTGATTTGGATGGGGCAGTAGGTTTGCTCGGAGAGGAGGTGAGAAGGACGGAGATAGAAGAAGAACCTTGAGATGATAGTGATATTGTTGACTCAATACTTTATTGGCTCTACTTTGTGTCGATCTTTCAGGTGCATGAATAGTAATTTGTGCAAAACTACGCTTTCCCTTGTCATTTGATAATTGTTTTTCTTTATGGTGCTCATGACATATTTTTTTATCTACACTTACCTCCTTTTGATCGAAGAATAAGATATGGGTATTATTGCATTGCCAACTTAGCTGAACATTTTTTGAATTTTGTACGGGTATTGTACATGTTGAAGTCTGCGAAATAGATTAATGGTCGAGCGTGTTTATAAGTTATCAAGTCAGGCACATAAGTCTAGAAAGTAGCTAAATTTTCCTACTGAAAAGTAGATAGGTTTCTGATGTAAGACTCTACATAGTATACGTAGCAGGCATCTCAATTCTCTCATTCTTCATGCCTTGAGGCTATGAAACATCTATGCTAGGTCGCCACACTTTAGCAATCTTCATTTGATGAGGTACATTCAAATTTGGTCTGTTTATTAATTTGATGAAAAATTATCTTCTCTTAGATGGTCAAGGTTCTAGAGTTCATTGCTATGAAAGAAGGCATAGATTTTGGCTGGTGGGAGTGAGGGAGCTTAGCAGCATAGGCCACCTCTGCCGGTGTGAAGACATGCGGCCACATGTTGTTGTGCATCAAGCCATGAATACACATGAACGCCGGGGCCGTTGTGTTGCCTTGGCCGAGGCCTGGTTGTTGGTCGCTGTTGTCGATAAGGACGACATGAGGCATGTGTCCGATGCACATGAGGATAGAACTCCTCCGTTAGCATCCTCTCATCGGTTCCTCAAAGTGCGAGCGCGTAGAAAGCATGATTACCGTGGGCACGTGTATGAAGCGTGGGTGGGGCAGGTACATGTGTGGGTGGGGCTGGGGAAGAAGCAGCAGTCGCCGTGGGCACGTGAGAAAGGCACAAGTGGAGGTGGGATGGGGGGAGGGCGGGTTTCGTGAAACATGGTTATTGTGTTAGAACTCAGATGTATGTAATAGTTTTTCTCCCGTTGCAACGCACGGGCATTTTTGCTAGTCTTTCCCTAATAATAATAAAGCACGGATTGACTCCGTGGGTTCACCGTCACAATACGCTTTTTCCCGTGACTTTACGCTTTTAGTTTTTTTCAACACGTTCATGTTTTTTTTAATCCAAGGTGGTACTAATCCCGTCTGTCTATCAAAAACAATTCGTTTACTTCGGTTTTCTCTTTCGTGTT
Organism: Triticum aestivum; assembly: GCF_018294505.1. Lineage (NCBI taxonomy): Eukaryota > Viridiplantae > Streptophyta > Magnoliopsida > Poales > Poaceae > Triticum > Triticum aestivum. Next base: position 94,768 of record NW_025225410.1, read on the forward strand.
TGACTCACACACGTACCTCCATCTAGACAGTTCCTACGATAAGATTTCAAACTGGTTATACCCTAACCCCTACGATAAATATCAGATAAGAGGGAGGCGGTCGATACCGTAGAGGAAACGGCCGGCCGATTCCACATGGACGACGGAGCGGCTGGAGGAGAAGCAACACGTGAAGCGGCCTATCGAGGAGTGCGGAGGGAGATCCCATGGGTAGAGCGGAACGGCCGGTGCAGGAGGCGCGCTGAGGCCGATCCCACGTGGACGACGGAGCAGCCGATGGAGCAGGTGCATGGAGGCCGATCCCATGGGGACAAGGAGAAAACTCCTGGAGGCACGCGGACACTGGGAAAGGAAGGGAAACCATCCAAGAGGTACGTACCAGTCTGAAGAGATTGGACGCGCGGCTGTGCTGCGGTTGGAGTTACGGACTTCTGGGCACTCAACTAGGATGGACAGGCGCTGTGTTGTTCGCCGACGTTGCTTACCCAATCCAGCTGTCCTACACTCCTCCGCTCGCGGGCATGTGGAACCGGGCGCGCAACACAGGTCGGGGCGCTTAATCCGAACACAAGGCCGAGATAGCTTCATCCAGACCATGAGTTGAAGGTAACACTTGTGTACAAAGCTAGCTACGTGAGCTAGCTACCTAAGCTTTTGTATCGGCTTCCTTGCGGACAGATTGACGAGGAACAGGCACTCGTGAGGACCAGAGCTACCGATGCACGCGACGCCGGCTCCGTTGCACACGGCGGATGATGCAGACCACACAGGTTGTCGCCTGAACTGTCTTGTCTCCTGATGATGAGCACTTTACTTATGCTTTCTATGCATAATTGAACAATGGGTTATGATCATTGTGTAGACTTCTCGAAGCATTGATTATATTTCCGACCTGCACATTAGTTGAAACACAATTACCCTACATATATTTAGTGAATTTGCATACTATTTTTGTTTGAGTAGAAGAATATTCCCCAACTTTAAATTGTCTATCAGAATATAACGATGTTGATTCCTTTGATATGTGGACTGGTAAAAGTGATTATATTTTTCATGACTCCTTTGTGCTATTTTCCTTTTCTACAGTATTTGTTGCATCGCGTGTACTGAGAGGAGAGCTTCAACAATCTCAAGTTAGTATTTTTTTCTAGCATGAAAGAAGATGGTATGCATTTATTTAACAGTTTTGCTAAAGCACATCTAGATGTGTCATAAGTATCGCACATCTAAGTTCTATGTCATTGATCTTACATCGAGATTCGCGTGGATATTTTTTTTCTTTTTTCTTTTTTTCTTTATGTTTGATTCACTCACTTAACTGTGCAATAACTAGAGCACATCTAGATGTGCCCTAGACACACCCTTTATTTAATTAATACATAAGTAAACAATAGTAAAACTGTGTATCTTACAATATTACATTCTAATTATACTCATGCATACATTAATGGGACATGTCATCCACAGAATTACAAGTCAGTGAAAAAAGGGGCACGCGGATGCAGCATGCTATAGTGTAATGGCCAACCCCGTAACCTTGGAATTGATCATGTTTACCATGATTAGGTGGAATACATGACCATCATCGATGAACGGGAGAAGTGTTTACCGTGATTAGGTGGAATACATGACCACCATTGACGAACGGGAGAAGTGACAAGATCGATGTGTCGGTAGGTATGTGCAAGATTTTGTTCACTAAAATAAGGCCCCCAAATCTTAGCTTGTGTGCACTTAATGATAACTTCTTATGACAACTGGAATTCACGGTTGAAGTTGTTTGATTGGTAAATTATTTTTCAGGTTTCCAAACACACGCTTATTTATTTTGTATTCGTTGTAACACATGGCCTTTCTTGCTTTTACAAAATGTCGAAGCACTAGAAAATGACTAAACTTTGTATGCCCCGTTGCAACACACGGGCCTTTGTGCTAGTCTATCCCTAATAATAAAACACGGATTGACTCCGTGGGTTCACCATCACAATATGCTTCTTCACGTGAATTTACGCTTTCAGTTTGAATTTAAAACATATACTCAAGGTGGTACTAATTCAGGGAACCTACATGATGGGTTCGTTCGCACGCACGCTAAGGGCCTGGGCCATGTAGTTTTCGGCCGTCGATTTTTTTTGTTCATCGTTTGGTTTTAGAGAAGCCCATCCCAACACGTTCGTCCGTCCTACTAGGTTGGCAAAATTTCACGCCCGAGTTTCCCATCTCTTAAATACCTCTCCAAGATCAACATAGTACCCTGGTAATCGGCCCCTAGCGAAAGGTGATCCAGACACAATGGCGCTAAAGTGGGTCGTCAGGTACACGGCGGGCGCCGGCGCATATCGTTGTCGTCCATCCCCGCGATGGGCATCGCCACCTTCTCCGCGAGGGCTGCTCGCACCTGCGCCACGACGCGATCGACGGTGATCGGCGCAACGTCGCCCGCCTCCACGGCGTCGTGGTCGTCGCACAGCCTGCCATCCATGAGCCCCGCCACTCCGACCGCCATCACGCGCGGCACCTTCGGCGCCAAGTATTTGCCGTTGACGTCCTGGCCCGGTGCTTCAGTAGCCGGCGAGCCAGTGACGGCCTCGAACAACAGCACGCCGAAACCGTACAAGTCAGACTTCTTGGACATGATGCCCGTGCGGAGGAAGAAGGGGTCCGCACTGGCGATCTCATCGCTGACGCGCCCCAGGCGGGTGCGACGGTGGCCGGGAAGGTGCCCTCACAGCCCGACCCCAGGTCGCAGAGCCTCGTACGTCCGTCTACGTCGAGGAGCACGTACTTGGAGGCCGACACGTCGCCATGCACCATGCAGATGTCGTCGTGAGTGTGCTCCAGCGCAACGGCCACGTCGTGGAGAGGCGCCGTGGTTGTGGAGGCGACCGACGCCATAGATAAGCGCTGGGGGTTGCCGATGCCATGGCCGAGCAATGGGGAGAGGCATCGTGGTGGAACGACCACCATGGATCCCCTCGCCCCAAGTCATGATGCAATTGTTGCTGCTCTTCAAAATCTATCCGCTCTATCACATCCGCAACCACACAGGTCACAGCCTACCAACTCGCACCCTGATGCCGTTTTGGTTGCCGCCAATATGCCATTTGCTTAGAACTAATGTGTAGAAGAATCATCAATCAAGTGCATCTACCAACACGATGGCAGATTTTTTACTGGCTCTTCTCTAATCTATAAGTCATATATTGAGGCAGCGCTTGGTAGATTCTTTTTATTGTCCGTGTTGTGGTGAAAACATGGCGTGGCTGATTGCTTCATATGCTGATACTGATATGTGTATGTTGTTGATTGGTCCTGATATACGCTGCCTATAGCTGCTAATAATAATATTGCTACTCAGTTTGATAGGTAAAGTGGTAATGGACGGCGAGATTGTATAGCGCTCATATGCCAGTCAGTCAATTTTCCTTTCTTTGATGAATTAGAGAATATTTCTCATATGTTAATCAGTTGCTCCTGCCTAGCATTGCTGTGGTCTGAACTTCAATATTTTCATCCACTCAATGTTGATTCAGTCAAATATCTCTAGGAAGAAAAATTATTTCGACAATATTCAAGATTTTTATTTTTCTTCAGTTTAGTTCAGACTTTCATTATTCCAATTTTGATTTTAGTTCAGTTTTGGTCAGGTTTCCATTGTTTTTAGTTGAATTCAGTTGCCGATTCATCCAACTCATCTCCATTGCCATGCATAGAAAGGCTTAGATTTGATTTTGGGTCAGTTTAGTTCAGATTTTCATTATTTTTCAGCTGGGTTCAGTTTCACATTCATCCAACTCATCTGTGAACACAATGATCAAGTGTCTCTCTGGTTGGTGAGGTAACCTGGGCAGTACTGTTTGAGATTGTTGGTGAGGGACTACTATGCGAGCTCGGCCTTGCAAAGATGTCGACAGGGTGAGATCAAGAACATGAATTGAATGGTATGGCTCAGTACTATTGGGCTTGGCATTATTTTTCTAGCAAATTGTGTGTTTTCTTAGATGAATTAGGTGCACCAAATAGGCGAGATTGTATAGTGCTCATATGCCAGTCAGTCAATTTTCCTTTCTTTAATGAATTAGAGAATATTGCTCATATGTTAATCAGCTGCTCGTCCCTAGCATTGCTGTGGTCTGAACTTCAAAATTTTCATCCACTCAATGTTGATTCAGTCAAATATCTCTAGGAAGAAAAATTATTCCGACAATATTCACTCTACTGTGCTTATCGTGGTCCTCTGGAATATATGAGACGCGGGAACTACAAGCTCTTCCCTGATGTTTCTGTGGAATTGCACATTACTGCTAGCAAGATTGCTGATGATCTTATGTTGTGGTCCAACAGGTATTCAAATGGAATTAAGAGAGGGCTCTTGACGGATTGGAGCACTATGTTGTATCACCTATGTATGAGATTCTATTTTTTCCTTCCTTTTATTTTCTATTAATCCCAATGTATAATTTGGCTTTGTATAGTTCTCAATTTTATGAAGTGGTCCAGGCTGGCTTAAGCACACTGGTAGTCCCTGAAAAAAAGACGGTGGGTGATGCCTCGCCCTCCCTGAACTGAATATCATGTGCTTCTGTACTACTGGAAGAAGGTAATAGTCTTTTATGCGATTCATTTTTCCATTTGAATGCACTCCATTCTTAACGGATTAGTTAAAACATCAAACTGTCATTCTTTTTGGAGTTCTGATGTGTTATTTTTTCAGCCTAACACATGGAACTTTCTATAGACTTCATGGTTTATGCAAATTAGTTAAGCTAGGATTTTTTTTGTGAAGCTGGTGTTAACTTGCTTCGCGTAGGAAATTCTAATGCGAGCATGAAGAAGGCCTTAGAAAAGGTGCATGTTGTTGCTGAGGTAGAGGTGGGGGCGGCTGCCGTGGTCGGGGAAGGCGCGCCGAAGGCGGATGCTGGTCGAGATGCACGAGATGTTGGCTGAGAAGAAGCATATTCAGCAGTGGTGGTTGATCCATTGTGCGCCACACAATCAGCTCGCATGGTTCCTGCACAAGGACGTAGGGTTGGCAAATCCATCAACAAATGGGATTATGCGCCTTGAGTGTATTGTACACTTATATGCAACCTTCCCTTTTTTCTGCTGCTGTTTAGGGTTTCTTTCTGATCAGTTATCCTTTCAGCCAACAGCCGAGCTATGACACTCATTCCCTGCTACAGTGATGGCTAAATATTCTTTACAACATCGCTAGCATCGTCATAAAGATTTCTGGGCCGTTTGCATGCTTATTTTGGTGGAAGAATTTGAAGGAGAGAAACAGTAGGAGTTTCAATGGCAAGGCGAGCGACTTCATCAGATCCTGCAACCTCATAATCGACGAGCTGCACACTTGGCTGCAAGCCTGAATCAAAAGCTTGGGATGGTTGACACCATAGAGAGCATATCTTAGTTTCTTCTCCCCCTGAAACACTTTTCCTACTTACGTAAAGTTTCTCCGCTCGCTGTGCCAATTGTTTGGTACACTCAGTATCTGTCAATGGAAGCAACAGTAGCGAGAAGGCTGCAGTTTTGACTGGCAAGGCAGAGGAATCCGTTTCCAGCAGGAGATGTTGCTATGAGGAAGAGTACATTATGAAGAAAAATACATGTACCTCATCATAGCAATGAAGTGCATTGAATTTCACTTTTCATTTTTACCGAGATGGAATTGAGTGTTCAATATAAATAGAATTTCAGTTTGATTATTTGCTTCATTGATCAACATACAAAAATGATTTATTGTTCCATATGAGTCATATTAGCTAGACGTATGCCGCGTGCTGCCCTAGATTATGCAAATTTTCATTGTGATAGATGGTTCAAAGAACCGTTTGAACCTTGGAAGGGATCCGCTTTACATATGTTTTTCTGGCAGCCCATGGCCATGAACTATTTTATGACATGTTTTCTGTAGAAAACTATTCTAAGACATGTTGTTTACATTAAGGTCATTGATATCATTTTATAAAGTAGGTAATTCAAAAAATATCCTTGGGAGTGTTCTGTTCTTATAATTATTGCAGCATTTTTTTCTTTAATGTTTCAAATTTCATGTCCATATCACATATGTCAATGTCTTGCTCATCTTCTCATTAAAATAGTTGAATATGATCTATTTGGGGTGTAACCAGATCAACATTTAGTTATTATCCAAATATTCCTTCCCTCTCAAACCCTAGCAGCAACCGAAGTCTCACACACTCCCTCCGCCTTCCGCTGCTCAATGCACGGGCACATGTAGATGTGCTTTGCCGTGGCCATCATGTCGCCCATCTTTGTGCCTTGGGTTCAGCGGCGGTGACGTCGACGGTGAGGATGGCCCGTATGAGAGCGATCAGGATGAGAGAGCGAAAGAGATGGGAAGAACGTTCGGAGCGAAGCACATGGGATCCCCAAAAAAAGATTCACTTTGTCCTTTGGTGTTAAGGTGTCGTTTTTAGGCACTCCAAAAACTAACGCCAAATAAAAGGTTGTGTTTAGATATGTAACTTGACCATCCACATAATGTCGTCTTCATTGACTTGCTTGACCATTGGAAATATTAAGCAACCTTCAATCCATAGCTCTTATAATTTTAGGGTTCACTCAATTTATGAAACTTCCAAATCAAAGAACTACAAATGTAAATGATTTATAAGCCCTCTCTATTTCAATCCTTAGCATTTTTTCATGTGGAATTACCCAATGCCAAGAATTCTTTAGAATTTTCCATGAAGAAGGATTCAGCCGGGATATTCTTTTATTCCCGTTGCAATGCACGGGCATATTTTTGCGTATGGGGACTAAAGTATGATATGTATTTCTTCTAGACCTCGGCATGCACTGTAACACCCCCGATATGACTTTCCCAATATGTATTCCAACTCTTGCTGTTTCCGGCGTTAAGTTATTTTATTTTCTCGGGTTCGGGTTTTTGTCTCCATGTGTTGTTGTCGTTGTCATGCATCTCATATCATGTCATCATGTGCATTGCATTTGCATACGTGTTCATCTTATGCATTCGAGCATTTTCCCCGTTGTCCGTTTTGCATTCCGGCGCTTCGTTCTCCTCCGGTGGTCATTTCTACCTTTCTTTTGTGTGTGGGGATTAAACATTTCCGGATTGGACCGAGACTTGCCAAGCGGCCTTGGTTTACTACCGGTAGACCGCCTGTCAAGTTTCGTACCATTTGGACTTCGTTCGATGCTCCAACGGTTAACCGAGGGACCGAAAAGGCCTCGTGTGTGTTGCAGCCCAACACCCCTTCAAGTTGGCCCCAAACCCACCAAAACCCTCTCCATCTTCTAGAGCGTTCGATCACGATCGTGTGGCCGAAAACCGCACCTCATTTGGACACTCCTAGCTCCCTCTATGCCTATTTAAAGACACCCCCCGAAGATCTCCTTCTCCTTCCCCCGAAAAAAAACCCTAGATCCAAATCATCATCGCGCGCCGCCGGACAGAGCCGCCACCGACGGACATGTCCGAATCTACCCACCGCCGCCACGTGGCGCTCCGCCACTCGCCCGCCGAGCTGTGCCCACTTCGCCGCACTGCGGGCCCGCGCAGCCCGGAGCCGGCCCTCCCGGCCCGCGTCCTCGCCCGCG
>NW_025225410.1:103082-117012 GCF_018294505.1 Triticum aestivum
CCGCCGCCGCCATCTCGCGCTCTGGCGACCGAGCCGGACAGCCCCGCCGCGCGCCATCGCCGGAGGCCGCGCCAAGCGCCGGAGATCCTCGTCGTTCCGACCTCGTCGACGCCGCCGCGGCGCCCCGCAACGCCCAAACGCCGCGCCGCCGTCTCCTCTCATCGGATCCGGCCTCCTCCTCGCTTCTTCCTCGCCGGATCCTTGCTTCTTCCTCGCCGGAGCAAAGTCAACCCTCGCCGGAGTTGCCTCGGTTCGCACGCCGACGACGAACCCTAGATCCGGATGGTATAATTTTTCCTAAGTCTGCAGTTCAAATGCCCTTGTTCATCGCATCGTAACTTTGCATCTGTAGCTCCGTTTTGGGCATATAGCATTGTTGGGGAACGTTGCAGAAAACAAAAAATTTCCTACGGTTTCACCAAGATCCATCTATGAGCTCATCTAGAAACGAGTGATCGGATTGCATCTACATACCTTTGTAGATCACGCGCGGAAGCGTTCAAAGAACGGGGATGAGGAAGTCGTACTCGACGTGATCCAAATCACCGGAGATCCTAGCGCCGAACGGACGGCATCTCCGTGTTCAACACACATACGGTCAGCGTGACGTCTCCTCCTTCTTGATCCAGCAAGGGGGAAGGAGAGGTTGATGAAGATCCAGCAGCACGACGGCGTGGTGACGGATGCAGGGGTCACCACAGCAGGGCTTCACCGTTCTACTGCGAGAGGGAGAGGTGTAGCAGGGGAGAGGGAGGCGCCAAGACTCAAGGGTGTGGCTGCCCCTCCCTCCCCTCCCTTTATATAGGCTCCCCAAGAGGGAGCGCTGGCCCTAGGAGATGGGATCTCCTAGGGGGGGCGGCGGCCAAGGGTGGAGTGGCCCCCGAGACAAGTGGGGCGCCCCCCACCATAGGGTTTCCAACCCTAGGCGCAGGGGGTGGGCCAAGGGGGGCGCACCAGCCCACTATGGGCTGGTTCCCCTCTCCACTTCAGCCCATGGGGCCCTCCGGGGTGGGTGGTCCCACCCGGTGGACCCCCGGGACCCATCCGGTGGTCTCGGTACAATACCGGTGACCCCCGAAACTCTCCCGATGGCCGAAACTGCACTTCCTATATATAATTCTTCACCTCCGAACCATTCCGGAACTCCTCGTGACGTCCGGGATCTCATCCGGGACTCCGAACAAGTTTCGGGTTACTACATATTCATATCTCTACAACCCTAGCGTCACCGAACCTTAAGTGTGTAGACCCTACGGGTTCGGGAGACATGTAGACATGACCGAGATGGCTCTCCGGTCAATAACCAACAGCGGGATCTGGATACCCATGTGGGCTCCCACATGCTCCTCGATGATCTCATCGGATGAACCAAGATGTTGAGGATTCAAGCAACCCCGTATACAATTCCCTTTGTCAATCGGTACGTTACTTGCTCGAGATTCGATCGTCGGTATCCCAATACCTCGTTCAATCTCGTTACCGGCAAGTCACTTTACTCATACCATAATGCATGATCCCGTGACCAGACACTTGGTCACTTTGAGCTCATTATGATGATGCATTACCGAGTGGGCCCAGAGATACCTCTCCGTCATATGGAGTGACAAATCCCAGTCTTGATCCGTGTGAACCCAACAGACACTTTCGGAGATACCCGTAGTATACCTTTATAGTCACCCAGTTACGTTGTGACGTTTGGTACACCCAAAGCACTCCTACGGTATCCGGGAGTTACACGATCTCATGGTCTAAGGAAAAGATACTTGACATTGGAAAAACTCTAGCAAACGAACTATACGATCTTGTGCTTATGTTTAGGATTGGGTCTTGTCCATCACATCATTCTCCTAATGATGTGATCTCGTTATCAATGACATTCAATGTCCATAGTCAGGAAACCATGACTATCTATTGATCAACGAGCTAGTCAACTAGAGGCTTACTAGGGACATGTTGGTGTCTATGTATTCACACATGCATTACAATTTCCGGATAACAGAATTATAGCATGAATAAAAGACAATCATCATGAACAAGGAAATATAATAATAATCCTTTTATTATTGCCTCTAGGGCATATTTCCAATAGTCTCCCACTTGCACTAGAGTCAATAATCTATTTACATTGTGATGAATCGAACACCCATAGAGTTCTGGTGTTGATCATGTTTTGCCCTAGGGAGAGGTTTAGTCAATGGATCTGCTACATTTAGGTCCGTATGTACTTTACAAATATCTATGTCTCCATCTTGAACATTTTCACGAATGGAGTTGAAGTGACGCTTGATGTGCCTGGTCTTCTTGTGAAACCTGGGCTCCTTGGCAAGTGCAATAGCTCCAGTGTTGTCACAGAAGAGTTTGATCGGCCCCGACGCATTGGGTATGATTCCTAGGTCGGTGATGAACTCCTTCACCCAAATTGCTTCATGCGCTGCCTCCGAGGCTGCCATGTACTCCGCTTCACATGTAGATCCCGCCACGACGCTCTACTTGCAACTGCACCAGCTTACTGCCCCACCATTCAAAATATACACGTATCCGGTTTGTGACTTAGAGTCATCCAGATCTGTGTCGAAGCTAGCGTCGACGTAACCCTTTACGACGAGCTCTTCGTCACCTCCATAAACGAGAAACATTTCCTTAGTCCTTTTCAGGTACTTCAGGATATTCTTGACCGCTGTCCAGTGTTCCTTGCCGGGATTACTTTGGTACCTACCTACCAAACTTACGGCAAGGTTTACATCAGGTCTGGTACACAGCATGGCATACATAATAGAACCTATGGCTGAGGCATAGGGGATGACACTCATCTCTTCTATATCTTCTGCCGTGGTCGGACATTGAGCTGAGCTCAATTTCACACCTTGCAACACAGGCAAGAACCCCTTCTTAGACTGATCCATATTGAACTTCTTCAATATCTTATCAGGGTATGTGCTTTGTGAAAGACCTATGAGGCGTCTTGATCTATCTCTATAGATCTTGATGCCTAATATATAAGCAGCTTCTCCAAGGTCCTTCATTGAAAAAATCTTATTCAAGTAGGCCTTAATGCTGTCCAAAAGCTCTATATCATTTCCCATCAAAAGTATGTCATCTACATATAATATGAGAAATGCTACAGAGCTCCCACTCACTTTCTTGTAAATGCAGGCTTCTCCATAAGTCTACATAAACCCAAACGCTTTGATCATCTCATCAAAGCGAATGTTCCAACTCCGAGATGCTTGCACCAGCCCATAAATCGAGCATTGGAGCTTGCACACCTTGTCAGCATTCTTAGGATCGACAAAACCTTCCGGCTGCATCATATACAATTCTTCCTTAAGGAAACCATTAAGGAATGCCGTTTTGACGTCCATTTGCCATATCTCATAATCATAGTATGCGGCAATTGCTAACATAATTCGGACGGACTTCAGCTTCGCTACGGGTGAGAAAGTCTCATCGTAGTCAACCCCTTGAACTTGTCGATAACCCTTAGTGACAAGCCGAGCCTTATAGATGGTCACATTACCATCCGCGTCTGTCTTCTTCTTAAAGATCCATTTATTTTCTATGGCTCGCCGGTCATCGGGCAAGTCAGTCAAAGTCCATACTTTGTTTTCATACATGGATCCTATCTCGGATTTCATGGCTTCCAGCCATTTGTCGGAATCTGGGCCCGCCATCTCTTCTTCATAGTTCGAAGGTTCACCATTGTCTAACAACATGATTTCCAGGACAGGGTTGCCGTACCACTCTGGTGCGGAACGTGTCCTTGTGGACCTACAAAGTTCAGTAGCAACTTGATCTGAAGTTTCATGATCATCATCATTAACTTCCTCTCTAGTCGGTGCAGGCACCTCAGGAACATTTTCTTGAGCTGTGCCACTCTCCGGTTCAAGATGCAATACTTCATCCAGTTCTACTTTCCTCCCACTTACTTCTTTCGTGAGAAACTCCTTCTCTAGAAAGGATCCATTCTTGGCAACAAAGATCTTGCCTTCGGATCTGAGGTAGAAGGTATACCCAATAGTTTCTTTAGGGTATCCTATGAAGACGCATTTTTCCGACTTGGGTTCGAGCTTTTCAGGTTGAAGTTTCTTGACATAAGCATCGCATCCCCAAACTTTTAGAAACGACAGCTTAGGTTTCTTCCCAAACCATAATTCATACGGTGTCGTCTCAACGGATTTCGACGGGGCCCTATTTAAAGTGAATGCGGCAGTCTCTAAAGCATAGCCCCAAAATGATAGCGGTAAATCGGTAAGAGACATCATAGATCGCACCATATCTAATAGAGTGCGATTACGACGTTCGGACACACCATTACGCTGAGGTGTTCCAGGCGGCGTGAGTTGTGAAACTATTCCACATTTTCTTAAGTGTGTGCCAAATTCGTGACTCAAGTATTCTCCTCCACGATCTGATCGCATGAACTTGATTTTCCTGTCACGTTGATTCTCAACCTCACTCTGAAATTCCTTGAACCTTTCAAAGGTCTCAGACTTGTGTTTCATTAAGTAGACATACCCATATCTACTCAAGTCATCAGTGAGGGTGAGAACATAACGATAACCACCGCGAGCCTCAACACTCATTGGACCGCACACATCAGTATGTATGATTTCTAATAAGTTGGTTGCTCGCTCCATTGTTCCTGAGAACGGAGTCTTGGTCATTTTACCCATGAGGCATGGTTCGCATGTGTCAAATGATTCGTAATCAAGAGACTCTAAAAGTCCATCTGCATGGAGCTTCTTCATGCGTTTGACACCTATGTGACCAAGGCGGCAGTGCCACAAGTATGTGGGACTATCATTATCAACCTTACATCTTTGGTACTCACACTATGAATATGTGTAGCATTACGCTCGAGATTCATTAAGAATAAACCATTCACCATCGGAGCATGACCATAAAACATATCTCTCATATAAATAGAACAACCATTATTCTCAGATTTAAATGAGTAGCCATCTCGAATTAAACGAGATCCTGATATAATGTTCATGCTCAAAGCTGGCACTAAATAACAATTATTGAGGTTTAAAACTAATCCCGTAGGTAAATGTAGAGGTAGCGTGCCAACGACGATCACATCGACCTTGGAACCATTCCCGACGCGCATCGTCACCTCGTCCTTCGCCAGTCTCCGCTTATTCCGCAACTCCTGCTTTGAGTTACAAATGTGAGCAACTGCACCGGTATCTAATACCCAGGAGCTACTACGAGTACTGGTAAGGTACACATCAATTACATGTATATCACATATACCTTTCGTTTTGCCGACCTTCTTGTCTGCTAAGTATTTGGGGCAGTTCCGCTTCCAGTGACCACTTTCCTTGCAATAAAAGCACTCAGTCTCGGGCTTGGATCCATTCTTTGGCTTCTTCCCGGCAGCTTGCTTGCCGGGCACGGCAACTCCCTTGCCGTCCTTCTTGAAGGTTTTCTTACCCTTGCCTTTCTTGAACTTAGTGGTTTTATTCACCATCAACACTTGATGTTCCTTTTTGACTTCTACCTCTACTGATTTCAGCATTGCAAATACTTCAGGAATGGTCTTTTCCATCCCCTGCATATTGAAGTTCATCACAAAGCTCTTGTAGCTCGATGGAAGTGACTGAAAGATTCTGTCAATGACCGCGTCATCCGGGAGATTAACTCCCAGCTGAGTCAAGCGGTTATGTAATCCAGACATAGTGAGTATGTGCTCACTGACAGAACTATTTTCCTCCATCTTACAGCTGAAGAACTTGTCGGAGACTTCATATCTCTCGACCCGGGCATGAGCTTGAAAAACCATTTTCAGCTCTTCGAACATCTCATATGATCCGTGTCTCTCAAAATGCTTTTGGAGCCCCAGTTTTAAGTTGTAAAGCATGCCGCACTGAACGAGGGAGTAATCATCGGTACATGTCTGCCAAGCGTTCATAACGTCTTGTTCTGCAGGGAGAATAGGTGTTTCACCTAGTGGTGCTTGTAGGACATAATCTTTCTTGGCAGCTATGAGCATGATCCTCAGGTTCCGGACCCAGTCCGTATAGTTGCTGCCATCGTCTTTCAGCTTGGTTTTCTCTAGGAACGCGTTGAAGTTGAGGACAACATTGGCCATTTGATCTACAATACATGTTGTAAAGATTTTAGACTAAGTTCATGATAATTAAGTTCATCTAATCAAATTATTCAATGAACTCCCACTTAGATAGACATCCCTCCAGTCATCTAAGTATAACATGATCCGAGTTAACTAGGCTGTGTCCGATCATCACGTGAGACGGACTAGTCAACATCAGTGAACATCTTCATGTTGATCGTATCTTCTATACGACTCATGCTCGACCTTTCGGTCTTCTGTGTTCTGAGGCCATGTCTGTACATGCTAGGCTCGTCAAGTCAACCTAAGTGTTTGCATGTGTAAATCTGTCTTACACCCGTTGTATGTGAACGTTGGAATCTATCACACCCGATCATCACATGGTGCTTCGAAACAACGAACTATCTCAACGGTGCACAGTTAGGGGGAACACTTTCTTGAAATTATTATGAGGGATCATCTTATTTACTACCATCATTGTAAGTAAACAAGATGCAAAAACATGATAAACATCACATGCAATCAAATAATAATAGTGACATGATATGGCCAATATCACATAGCTCCTTTGATCTCCATCTTGGGGCTCCATGATCATCTTGTCACCGGCATGACACCATGATATCCATCATCATGATCTCCATCATCGTGTCTCCATGAAGTTGCTCGCCAACTATTACTTCTACTACTATGGCTAACACGTTTAGCAATAAAGTAAAGTAATTTACATGGCGTTTCTCAATGACACGCAAGTCATACAAAAATAAAGACAACTCCTATGGCTCCTGCCGGTTGTCATACTCATCGACATGCAAGTCGTGATTCCTATTACAAGAACATGATCTCATATATCACATATATATCATTCATCATTCATCACAACTTTGGCCATATCACATCACAGAACACTTGCTGCAAAAACAAGTTAGACGTCCTCTAATTGTTGTTGCAAGTTTTACGTGGCTGCAAGAGGGTTCTAGCAAGAACGTTTTCTTACCTACGTTAAAGCCACAACGTGATTTGTCAACTTCTATTTACCCTTCATAAGGACCCTTTTCATCAAATCCGCTCCAACTAAAGTGAGAGACAGACACCCGCCAACCACCTTATGCAACTAGTGCATGTTAGTCGGTGGAACCGGTCTCACGTAAGCGTACGTGTAAGGTTGGTCCGGGCCACTTCATACCACAATACCGTTGAAGCAAAATAAGACTAGTAGCGGCAAGAAAGTTGCCAACATCTACGCCCACAACAAATTGTGTTCTACTCGTGCAAAAAGAACTACGCATAGACCTAGCTCATGATGCCACTGTTGGGGAACGTTGCAGAAAACAAAAAATTTCCTACGGTTTCACCAAGATCCATCTATGAGTTCATCTAGCAACGAGTGATCGGATTGCATCTACATACCTTTGTAGATCATGCGCGGAAGCGTTCAAAGAACGGGGATGAGGAAGTCGTACTCGACGTGATCCAAATCACCGGAGATCCTAGCGCCGAACGGACGGCACCTTCGTGTTCAACACACGTACGGTCAGCGTGACGTCTCCTCTTTCTTGATCCAGCAAGGGGGAAGGAGAGGTTGATGAAGATCCAGCAGCACAACGGCGTGGTGATGGATGCAGGGGTCACCACAGCAGGGCTTCGCCGTTCTACTACGAGAGGGAGAGGTGTAGCAGGGGAGAGGGAGGCGCCAAGACTCAAGGGTGCGGCTGCCCCTCCCTCCCGTCCCTTTATATAGGCTCCCCAAGGGGGGGCACTGGCCCTAGGAGATGGGATCTCCTAGGGGGCGGCGGCCAAGGGTGGAGTGGCCCCCAAGGCAAGTGGGGCGCCCCCCCCCCACCCTAGGGTTTCCAACCCTAGGCGCAGGGGGTGGGCCAAGGGGGGTGCACCAGCCCACTATGGGCTGGTTCCCCTCCCCACTTCAGCCCATGGGGCCCTCCGGGATGGGTGGTCCCACCCGGTGGACCCCCGGGACCCATCCGGTGGTCCCGGTACAATACCGGTGACCCCCGAAACTCTCCCGATGGCCGAAACTGCACTTCCTATATATAATTCTTCACCTCCGGACCATTTCGAAACTCCTCGTGACGTCAGGGATCTCATCCGGGACTCCGAACAACTTTCGGGTTACTGCATATTCATATCTCTACAACCCTAGCGTCACCGAACCTTAAGTGTGTAGACCCTACGGGTTCGGGAGACATGTAGACATGACCGAGATGGCTCTCCGGTCAATAACCAACAGCGGGATCTGGATACCCATGTTGGCTCCCACATGCTCCTCGATGATCTCATCGGATGAACCACGATGTCGAGGATTCAAGCAAGCCCGTATACAATTCCCTTTGTCAATCGGTACGTTACTTGCCCGAGATTCGATCGTCGATATCCCAATACCTCGTTCAATCTCGTTACCGGCAAGTCACTTTACTCGTACCGTAATGCATGATCCCGTGACCAGACACTTGGTCACTTTGAGCTCATTATGATGATGCATTACCGAGTGGGCCCAGAGATACCTCTCCGTCATGCGGAGTGACAAATCCCAGTCTTGATCTGTGTCAACCCAACAGACACTTTCGGAGATACCCGTAGTATACCTTTATAGTCACCCAGTTACGTTGTGACGTTTGGTACACCCAAAGCACTCCTACGGTATCCGGGAGTTACACGATCTCATGGTCTAAAGAAAAGATACTTGACGTTGGAAAAACTCTAGCAAACGAACTATACGATCTTGTGCTTATGTTTAGGATTGGGTCTTGTCCATCACATCATTCTCCTAATGATGTGATCTCGTTATCAATGACATCCAATGTCCATAGTCAGGAAACCATGACTATCTATTGATCAACGAGCTAGTCAACTAGAGGCTTACTAGGGACATGTTGGTGTCTATGTATTCACACATGTATTACGATTTCCGGATAACACAATTATAGCATGAATAAAAGACAATCATCATGAACAAGGAAATATAATAATAATCCTTTTATTATTGCCTCTAGGGCATATTTCCAACAAGCATATCGAAATGTTTGTCTCAGAGAGAACATCATTTCATTCCATTGCATCATTTTCATTTGAGTTCATCTTGATGCCCGAAATGTTGTTAGAAGAGTGCTACTTGAGATAATTGTCAGATCTGCTGCTCCATTTAGATATTTGTCATTTTTGCCATGATTATTGTGTGCATGATATGCCCATGAGCTCTACATATGTTTTGTTAAGGGTTTTGCCATCTTTCCAGAGGTGCAACCCATGTATCTTTGTGATGTGTGTGGTGACTAGCACAAGCTTGCAAAGTGAGGCACTTGGTAATTCTGATTTCAGGGACTTAGCATTTCCGCTAAGTCTTTGACCTGTTTATCTCATGATGCCATATGTTCATGTTGTTTACTAGTGATCCGTGCCTCTTTTGAGGATGATCAGTAAGGATGTTTTGTTAATCTTGTAGTGCTCTATCCATCCATGTCTTTGTTTGCAATTATGGAGCATCCTAGCTTGAGTTAATCGAGCTCTACTTTTGCTACTTTGTGAATCTGGGCAGATTGTCTACTTGTTAGCGATTTTCCCGAGGATGTTGTAGTTGATCAGTGCATGCTATGCTATTGTTCTTGCCATGTCTAGCTTGAATTTTGTGTATTATTGATGGATGTATGCTTAGCTTGTCATGACTTGCTCCGTAGTGAGTGCATCGAGCTTGCAAACATGCCTACTTGATATCTGCTTTCAGCATGTTCCAGTTTTCACTAAGTCTGAGAACTGATTATGTTTTTGCCATGTTCACATGCTTGCAAATGTATTTTATGATCCCTTTTGGATCAAGGTCACTAAGGGACTTTTGTTAAGCTCTTTGAGTGGCTCCATGCAATGCTTTACTTTGCCATGTTCAGGTCCTATAGCATATAGTTTTGTTGCTCCGAAGAGTGCTACCTGATCTGAGATTCCAGACAAGTGTTAATTTCACTAAGTCTGAAATCTGTTTGTCATATGCATTTTGCCATGCTTGTTTGAACATGTTAATGGATGAATTGGCCGTAGCTCAGTGCTACACTTTTGTTAAGAATCTTGAATGCATCCCTGCCATGTATTTTGTTGTCATATTTGAGTGTTGTAGCTTGTTCATCTCTTTGCTTTTAGATGACTACTTGCTGTGAATCGCAGAACGTGGTCATATTTGAATTGCTTGCCATTTCCAAACCGTAACTCCGATTCCGGCGTTCTTTATATCGTTTTCAAGTGATTTCATCTCATATTTCCAGTGGTACACTTGGATTTCCAAGTTGAGGCCAGGATCATGCATTCCTTGTCACATCTTGCATATGCATCCCGCATCGCATCCCGCATAGCATACCCTCTTTGCATCATATTGTTTGAGCCTTGCACGTGGTTGATTGTGTTCCGTTTGCTTGTTTGCCTTGTTTGGGTAGAGCCGGGGGACGAGTTCGCTAACGAGGAGCCCGTTGAGTTTGCTTTCGAGGATCCAGTCAACTCTGACAACTTTGCAGGCAAGGTGATCATACCCTCGAAATCACTACTATCTTTGCTATGCTAGATTGCTCGCTCTTTTGCTATGCCATGCTACGATGCCTACCACTTGCTTTCAAGCCTCCCAAATTGCCATGTCAAACCTCTAACCCACCATGTCCTAGCAAACCGTTGATTGGCTATGCTACCGCTTTGCTCAGCCCCTCTTATAGCATTGCTAGTTGCAGGTGAAGATTGGAGACCGTTCCTTGTTGGAACATTATTTACTTGTTGGGATATCATTATATTGCCATGTTATCTTAATGCATCTATATACTTGGTAAAGGGTGGAAGGCTCGGCCTCTCGCCTAGTGTTTTGTTCCACTCTTGCCGCCCTAGTTTCCGTCATATCGGTGTTATGTTCCCGGATTTTGTGTTCCTTACGCGGTTGGATTATAATGGGAACCCCTTGATAGTTCGCCTTGATTAAAGCTTTTCCAGCAATGCCCAACCTTGGTTTTACCATTTGCCACCTAGCCTCTTTTTCCCTTGGGTTTCCGGAGCCCGAGGGTCATCTTATTTTAAACCCCCCGGGCCAGTGCTCCTCTGAGTGTTGGTCCAAACTAGAGTCCTGTGCAGCGCCCCCTCGGGGAAACTCGAGGTTTGGTTTTAGTTGTACGGAGCGCTCATCTGAGTGTGCCCTGAGAACGAGATATGTGCAGCTCCTATCGGGATTTATCGGCACATTCGGGCGGTGTTGCTGGTCTTGTTTTAACCTGTCGAAGTGTCTTGAAGAACCGAGGTACCGAGTCTGATCGAAACGTCTCAGGAGGAGGTCTATTCCTTCGTTGACTGTGAGAACTTGTCATGGGCTAAGTTGGGACTCCCCTGAAGGGATTTGAACTTTCGAAAGCCATGCCCGCGGTTATGGGCGGATGGGAATTTGTTAATGTCCGGTTGTAGATAACTTGAACCTTAATTTAATTAAAATGAATCAACCGTGTGAGTTACCGTGATGGCCTCTTTTCGGCAGAGTCCGGGAAGTGGACACGGTGTTGGAGTAGTGCTTGCGCAGGTTGTTCTCTAGATTACTCGCTCGCGCTTTGCCTCCTCTTCTCGCTCTCTCTTTTGCGAACAGGATAGCCACCATATATGCTAGTCGCTTGCTGCAGCTCCACATATATTTACTTTGCCTTACCTATTAAGCTTAAATAGTCTTGATCGTGAGGGTGCGAGATTGCTGAGTCCCTGTGGCTCACAGATTACTATTAGACCAGATGCAGGGCCTGATGATTCCGCTCCAGGTGACGCGCTCGATCTCAAGTGGGAGTTCAACGAGGACTCTCAATGATACTATGTTTCCTTTCCTGATGATCAGTAGTGGTGCCCAGTTGGGGGTGATCGGGACCGTGTCGCATGTTGGGTTATCTTTTATTTTGGTGCCGTAGTCGGGCCATGAGTGTTTGAATGATGTAATGTTATTTATGTACCTTGATTGACGTGGCGAGTGTAAGCCAACTATGTTATCTCCCCTTTTATTATCTATATATTACATGGGATGTTGTGAAGATTGCCTAACTTGCGACATATGCCTTCAATGTGATTATGCCTCTAAGTCGTGTCTCGACACGTGGGAGATATAGTCGCATCGAGGGTGTTACAAGTTGGTAATCAGAGCCTTCCCCGACCTTGGGAGCCCCATTGCTTGATCGTTATTAGCGGCCGAGTTGTGTCTAGAAAAATGTTTTGAGTCATATAGGAATTATATATCGGAGAGTTTAGGAATTCTTTTTACTTCCCAGTCTCCTCATCGCTCTGGTAAGGCATCCTGACGTAGAGTTTTGACTCTTCTCTTCTCAGATTTCACTAAAAAATATTTAGGGTCACGCGGGTATCTTGGAATCGTTCCGATGGTTTTATGATGAGAACATTGTCTTGGTGCCTCCTGTCAGGGGTTTTGTGGAAGTGTCCTAGGGAGTTGAGCTCTGAGGTGTTGTCGTCATAATTTTATCGTTGCAGTTCTGGAATACCTGAGTTTAGTACGCCGACATCGAAAATCTCTTTTATGCAGTTCGTTGGTGAGATAACCTCAATGCCACCCAGTACTAGGGCGGGAGTTCGGGAGTATCGCCATAACTTGTATAACGGATGCTTTTCGAAGGTTGAGGTAGATGGTTTCCGAAGTTTTTCTCGGTTATGTGTTGAAGGATGGATACAACTGGATGTAGGATTTGCTAGATTTGGGTGAGATATTGTGCTTCCCCTGTATCCCCAACACCTGATTGCATAACCGGAAAGGTTCGGGAGTTTCATAGGTGGGAATTCTTGTAGCTCTAGTTCTTCTTCCACGGATATTGGTTTGAGATTGGGATTTCTTACCGATTATTCGTTCTTGATCCGTACCTTGTTGATTTATTTCTCTACCTAAATTCTACGTGGCTTCTCAATTTATGGATATGTGACCATTTCAAGAGGAATGCATTCGTTCATTTTGTTTGGATGTGAAGACTTTATGTTGCAATTTTCATTCCATTGGATTCAGCTTCATTTTATCTATCTATGTGCTAACGGTGGTCAACCTCTTCAGGATGGCTCCCGCTAAGAGCACCAATCAGAATCAAGATCCGCCACCACCTCCACCTCCTTCGGAGGCATGGCAAGCTGTGATGGCCGCAACCAATGCAAACACACAGTTGATCATGCAAATTCTTCAAGAGCGCAATTAAGGCAACCAAGGGAACCAAGGAAACAATCAGAATCACTTTGCTACACTCAACCAGTTCCTTGCTAACGGGCCAAAGACTTTCAGCAATTGTGTTGAGGCAACCGATGCTGACGATTGGCTCGTGGATCTGTGCAAGCATTTCGAGTGCAGTAACATCAGGCCTGAGGACTTTGTCAAGTTCGCTTCCTTCCAACTCAAAGACCAAGCTGCAGAATGGTTCCAGCAGTACAAGGATTCCAGAGGTGGACGTGTGATCACTTGGGATGAATTCCGTCAAGATTTCAGAGCTCACCATATCCCTCAGAGCGTGGTTGAAAGCAAGCGTGAGGAATTCCGCAACCTGAAGCAAGGCTCTTTGTCTGTCTATGACTACAACAAGTTGTTTCAGAAGCTCGCCCGCTTTGCCAAGCAGGACGTCCCTGATGAGTAGAGCATGATATACCAGTTCAGGGGTGGTCTCAGAGAAGAAATCCAGCTAGCTCTTGTTCTCTTTGAGCCCTTGAGGTACGATGAGTTCTACAACATGGCATTGAAGCAAGAGGCCGCTCAACTGAGGTGTGATGCTTCCAAGAAGCGAGTCAGAGATGCTACTCCTTCTTCCTCTACTCAAGTGGCCAAGCAGCAGAAGTATTGGCTTCCTCCTCCTCCGTTTC
>NW_025225410.1:119370-120841 GCF_018294505.1 Triticum aestivum
GGAGCCTGCTACGCGCCGCCTCGCGGCATTCCCCGCTCCTGCTGCTACGTGCTCTGCGTCCCGCCCTGTTGCCGCTCCGCCGTGCCTGGCTGCCCGCCGCTGCTCCCGGCGGCTCCGACAAGCCACCCCCGTGCGCATCACCTCCTCTGGCCGGGCCTCTAGCGGCCTGCGTGCATGCCACCGCGCCTTCCTTCGCTCCGCCGGCCTCGCTGTGCCACCCCGCTCCGGCCACGGTCGCCGACGCTGGGCCACGCGCCGGCTCCCTTCCCCCGCTGGCCGCTGCGCCCTGTTGGGCGGGCTGGCGCCCGTCGCCCGGCTCCGCCCTGCGCCGAGAACCACCACCCGCGACCCGTTAAGGCCCCTGGGCCATTGACAAGTGGGCCCCGCCCCTGAGAACCTTAAAAAAATGGTAGGACAGAAAAACAATAATTAAATTAATTAATTTAGTATTTAATTAATTAATTAACTTAATTAATTCTGTTAGTTAACTAATTAAACCTAATTAACCTGCTAACTAATCTAATTAATCTGTTAGTAGTTAGGCAGAAAATGACAAACAGGCCCCACCCGTTAGTTTGACCGGTCAAAGGTCAGCTTTGACCGCTGATGTCATAAATGGTTTTCAATTAAATTAATTCTATTAATTCTAGAAAATGATTAAATCCTTTTAAAATTAATATAAAATAAACCGTAGCTCAGATGAAAACATTTTCTACATGAAAGTTGCTCAAAACGACGAGACGAATCCGGATACGCAGCCCGTTCGTCTGCCAGACATCCCTAACATAGCAAACACGCAACTTTCCCCCTCCGGTTCATCTGTCCGAAAACGCAAAACACCGGGGATACTTCCCCGGATGTTCCCCCCCTTCACCGGTATCACCTCATACCGCGTTAGGGCACCCCTAGCACCGTTACTTGTCTTGTCATGCATCGTTATGCATCTGTTTGCATTGTATTCATTGTTTCTTCCCTCCTCTTCTTCCGCTAGACACCGAGACCGACGCCGCTGCTACCCAGTACGACTACGGAGTTGACGACCCTTCTCTCTTGCCAGAGCAACCAGGCAAGCCCCCCCCCCCTTAGATCACCAGATATCGCCTACTCTTCTCCCTACTGCTTGCATTAGAGTAGTGTAACATGTTACTGCTTTCCGTTAATCCTATTCTGATGCATAGCCTGTCCTTGCCACTACTGTTGATACCTTTACCTGCAATCCTAATGCTTAGTATAGGATGCTAGTTTATCATCAATGGCCATACATCCTTGTCCGTCTGCCATGCTATATTATCGGGCCGTGATCACTCGGGAGGTGATCACGGGTATATACTATATACTTTATACAGGATACATGTGGTGACTAAAGACGGGTCGGCTTGTGGAGCACCCGCGAGTGATTCACGGATTGGGGGCTGAAAGGACCTTTGTCCCAACGGCCCTCTGTGTGGATCTTTGTGGCGAAGCGACAGGG
>NW_025225410.1:120851-128003 GCF_018294505.1 Triticum aestivum
CTGCGTCCGGAGCCCGCTGCGCGCCGCCTCGCGGCGTTCCCCGCTCCTGCTGCTACGTGCTCTGCGTCCCGCCCTGTTGCCGCTCCGCCGTGCCTGGCTGCCCGCCGCTGCTCCCGGCGGCTCCGACAAGCCACCCCTGTGCGCATCACCTCCTTTGGCCGGGCCTCTAGCGCCCTACGTGCATGCCACCGCGCCTTCCTTCGCTCCGCCGGCCTCGTTGTGCCACCCCGCTCCGGCCACGGTCGCCGGTGCTGGGCCACGCGCCGGCTCCCTTCCCCCGCTGGCCGCTGCGCCCTGTTGGGCGGGCTGGCGCCCGTCGCCCGGCTCCGCCCTGCGCCGAGAACCACCACCCGCGACCCGTTAAGGCCCCTGGGCCATTGACAAGTGGGCCCCGCCCCTGAGAACCTTAAAAATGGTAGGACAAAAAAACAATAATTAAATTGATTAATTTGGTATTTAAGTAATTAATTAACTTAATTAATTCTGTTAGTTAACTAATTAAACCTAATTAACCTGCTAACTAATCTAATTAATCTGTTAGTAGTTAGGCAGAAAATGACAAACAGGCCCCACCCGTTAGTTTGACCGGTCAAAGGTCAGCTTTGACCGCTGATGTCATAAATGGTTTTCAATTAAATTAATTCTGTTAATTCTAGAAAATGATTAAATCCTTTTAAAATTAATATAAAATAAACCGTAGCTCAGATGAAAACATTTTCTACATGAAAGTTGCTCAAAACGACGAGACGAATCCGGATACGCAGCCCGTTCGTCCGCAAGACATCCCTAACATAGCAAACACGCAACTTTCCCCCTCCGGTTCATTTGTCCGAAAACGCAAAACACCGGGGATACTTCCCCGGATGTTCCCCCCTTCACCGGTATCACCTCATACCGTGTTAGGGCACCCCTAGCACCGTTACTTGTCTTGTCATGCATCGTTATGCATCTGTTTGTATTGTATTCATTGTTTCTTTCCCCCTCTTCTTCCGCTAGACACGGAGACCGACGCCGCTGCTACCCAGTACGACTACGGAGTTGACGACCCTTCTCTCTTGCCAGAGCAACCAGGCAAGCCCCCCCCCTTTGATCACCAGATATCGCCTACTCTTCTCCCTACTGCTTGCATTAGAGTAGTGTAACATGTTACTGCTTTCCGTTAATCCTATTCTGATGCATAGCCTGTCCTTGCCACTACTGTTGATACCTTTACCTGCAATCCTAATGCTTAGTATAGGATGCTAGTTTATCATCAATGGCCATACATCCTTGTCCGTCTGCCATGCTATATTATCGGGCCGTGATCACTCGGGAGGTGATCACGGGTATATACTATATACTTTATACAGGATACATGTGGTGACTAAAGACGGGTCGGCTTGTGGAGCACCCGCGAGTGATTCACGGATTGGGGGCTGAAAGGACCTTTGTCCCAACGGCCCTCTGTGTGGATCTTTGTGGCGAAGCGACAGGGTAGGTTGAGACCACCTAGGAGAGAGGTGGGCCTGGCCCTGGTCGGCGTTCGCGGTTATTTCAAAATAACACGCTTAACGAGATCTTGGTATTTGACCTGAGTCTGGCCACTGGCCTATACGCACTAACCATCTACGCGGGGACAGTTATGGGCACTCGACGTCGTGGTATCAGCCGAAGCCTTCGTGACGTCAGTGACTGAGTGGCGCGCGCAGGATTGGACCATAAGCCTGCTCTTGTATTAAGGGGGCTAGTTCTGCTTCCGGCCGCGTACGCAACATGCAGGTGTGCAATGGGCGATGGGCCCAGACCCCTGCGCCATAGGATTTAGACCGGTGTGCTGACCTCTCTGTTGTGCCTAGGTAGGGCTGCGACGTGTTGATCTTCCAAGGCCGGGCATGACCCAGGAAAGTGTGTCCGGCCAAATGGGATCGAGCGTGTTGGGATATGTGGTGCACCCCTGCAGGGAAGTTAATCTATTCGAATAGCCGTGATCTTCGGTAACAGGACGACTTGGAGTTGTACCTTGACCTTATGACAACTAGAACCGGATACTTAATAAAACACACCCTTCCAAGTGCCAAATACAACCGGTGATCGCTCTCTAACAGGGCGACGAGGAGAGGATCACCGGGCAGGATTATGCTATGCGATGCTACTTGGAGGACTTCAGTCTACTCTCTTCTACATGCTGCAAGACGGAGGCTGCCAGAAGCGTAGTCTTCGAAAGGACTAGCTATCCCCCCTTATCCCGGCTTTCTGCAGTTCAGTCCACATATAATAGCCTTATTCCAGTTGATACCAATGCATACATATGTAGTATAGCTCCTTGCTTGCGAGTACTTTGGATGAGTACTCACGGTTGCTTTCTTCCTCTTTTCCCCCTATCCCTTCTACCTAGTTGTCGCAACCAGATGTTGGAGCCCAGGAGCCAGACGCCACCTTTGATGACAACTCCTACTACACTGGAGGTGCCTACTACTACGTGTTGCCCGCTGACAACGACCTGGAGTAGTTTAGGAGGATCCCAGGTAGGAGGCCTGCGCCTCTTTCGATCTGTATCCCAGTTTGTGCTAGCCTTCTTAAGGCAAACTTGTTTAACTTATGTCTGTACTCAGATATTGTTGCTTCCGCTGACTCGTCTATGATCGAGCTCTTGTATTCGAGCCCTCGAGGCCCCTGGCTTGTAATATGATGCTTGTATGACTTATTTTATTTGTAGAGTTGTGTTGTGATATCTTCCCATGAGTCCCTGATCTTGATCGTACACGTTTGCGTGTATGATTAGTGTACGATTGAATCAGGGGCGTCACACTTACAGAACAAGACTTTGTCTCAAGCTCCAAGATCTAGTGCTTCGTATCACCATCCGCTTTCAGAGGTCACGTGCAACAAGTGCCAACTGAAGGGTCACTATGCCAACAAGTGCTTCAACCAGAGGCATCTTCCTCCTCCTCCTCCTGTCAGATCGGCAAGTACAACTGTGGTCAAGCATAACCCCAAGCACGCCAAGGTCAATTTGCTGAACGAAGCTCAGGAAGAGGACTCGCCAGATGTGATTCTGGGTAACCTTCCTGTTAACGATGTTCCTGCAAAAGTTCTTTTTGACACTGGTGCATCGCATTGCTTCATTTCCAAACCTTTTGCATCAAAGTATGAGTGTGATTATCAGTATCTGCAAAGTTCCTTGCAAATTGTGTCACCGGGCAAGCAGATGATAGCTAACACCTGCGTCCCGGAGGTTACTATCACCTTGGGCGACTACAAGTTCCTTTCTTCCCCAATTTTTCTTGGTAACTTGGATATTGATCTTATTCTCGGGATGGATTGGCTTTCTAAGCACAAGGCGCATCTTGATTGTGCAGCCAGGCAGATTCAATTGACTCATTCGTCTGAGGATGTAATTGTCTTTGCCGCTCGGGATAATACTATCCGTCTGTTTTCTCTCAATGAGAAGGGTGAGCTGGATGCTATCTCGCATATTCCAGTCATTTGCGAATATCAAGACGTCTTTCCAGAAGAGCTTCCAGGAATGCCTCCGCACCGGCCAATTGAAATCGTTATTGATCTTGAGCCTGGCGCGGAACCAGTGTGCAAGCGTCCTTACAAGCTCGGACCTGAAGAGTTGAAGGAGCTGAAGAAGCAACTCGATATTCAAGAAAGAATGGGTCTCATCCGGCCTAGTTCTTCTCCATGGGGTTGTGGTGTTCTTTTTGTGAAGAAGAAGGATGGAACGGACCGACTTTGTGTTGATTACCGTCCATTGGACAAGAAGACCATCAAGAACAAATACCCACTTCCCAACATCAACGAGTTGTTCGAACAACTCAAAGGTGCCCAAGTATTCTCCAAGCTTGATCTCCGTATGGGTTATCATCAGATTCGAATCCGTGAGCAAGATATTCCCAAGACGGCTTTCAGGACAAGCTATGGGTCATACGAATACACTGTCATGTCTTTTGGCCTCGTCAACGCTCCTCCGACATTCTCTCACATGATGAACTTCATCTTCAACACCTACACCAATGACTTCGTTTTGGTCTATCTCGACGACATTCTGGTTTTCTCGAAGAACAAGGAAGATCATGCCAAGCACTTGCGTTTGGTACTCGATAAGCTGAGGGAACACAAGTTCTACGCCAAGTTCTCCAAGTGCGAATTTTGGCTCGATGAGGTTCTTTATCTGGGTCATATCATCTCTGCCAAGGGCATTGCCGTGAATCCTGAGAAGGTGTCTGCAATTGTGAATTGAGAACCTCCTCAGAACGTGAAGCAACTCCGTAGCTTCCTCGGTCTCGCAAGCTATTGCCGAAGATTCGTTGAAAACTTTTCTAAGATCGCGAAGCCTCTCTCAAATCTTCTCCAGAAGCACGTCAAGTACGTTTGGTCTCCGGAGTGTGACATTCCTTTCAACACTTTGAAAGAGAAATTGATCACTGCTCCAGTTCTGACTCCGCCTGATGAATCCAAGCCGTACGAGGTCTTTTGTGATGCCTCTCTCCAAGGTCTTGGCGCAGTGTTGATGCAAGAGAAGAAAGTTGTTGCTTATACCTCTCGCCAGTTGAAGCCCAATGAGAAGAACTACCCCACTCATGATCTCGAGTTGGCGGCAGTTGTGCATGCTCTTTTGACTTGGAGACATCTCTTATTGGGAAGAAAAGTGGACATTTTCACTGATCACAAGAGTCTCAAGTACATCTTCACTCAGCCTAATCTCAACCTCAGGCAAACTCGATGGGTCGAAATGATTCAAGAGTATAATCCGAGTATCGAGTATACTCCAGGCAAGGCCAATGTGATTGCTGACGCTTTGAGCAGAAAGGCTTATTGCAACAGTCTGATTCTCAAGCCTTATCAACCCGAGCTTTGTGAAGCTTTCCGCAAACTTAATCTGCAAGTTGTTCCTCAAGGTTTTCTCGCCAACCTTCAAGTCTCTCCTACCTTGGAAGACCAGATTCGCCAAGCCCAGCTTCTTGATGCTATGGTGAAAAAGGTGAAGATTGGGATTGCCAAGAGTCAACCCAAGTACAAGTGCTATCGCCTTGATGACAAGGATACTCTCTTCTTCGAGGATCGTATTGTTGTACCCAAAGGTGAACTTCGTAAAGTGATCATGAACGAGGCTCACAATTCTCTCCTCTCCATCCACCCTGGGAGCACGAAGATGTATCAGGACCTCAAGTAGGCTTATTGGTGGACTCGAATGAAGCGAGAGATTGCTCAGTTCGTGAATGAGTGTGATGTCTGCAGAAGAGTGAGGGCAGAACACCAAAGGCCAGCTGGTCTCCTCCAACCTCTTGCCATTCCAGAATGGAAGTTTGACCACATTGAAATGGACTTCATGACTGGGTTTCCAAAGTCCAAGCGTGGCAATGATGCTATATTCGTTGTCATCGACAAACTCACCAAAGTGGCTCACTTTCTGCCTATCAAAGAGTCAATCACTGCAGCTCAATTGGCGGAACTCTATACCTCTCGAATTTTCTCTCTGCACGGTATCCCACAAGTGATCTCTTCAGACCGTGGCAGCATCTTTACCTCCAAGTTTTGGGATTCTTTTCAGAAGGCCATGGGCACCAACATCCGCTTCAGCACAACTTTCCATCCTCAAACTAGCGGTCAAGTCGAGCGTGTCAACCAGATTCTTAAAGATATGCTCAGGGCTTGTGTGATCTCCTTCGGCATGAAGTGGGAGGATTGTCTTCCTTATGCTGAATTCTCCTACAACAATAGTTTTCAAGCAAGTTCGGGCAAGGCCCCATTTGAAATTCTGTATGGCAGGAAGTGCTGTACCCCTCTCAACTGGTCTGAAACCGGTGAACGTCAGCTTTTGGGAAATGACTTAATCACAGAGGCAGAGGAAATGTGCAAAGTCATTCGAGATAACCTCAAAGCAGCCCAATCCCGCCAGAAGAGCTACTATGACAGTAAGCACCGTGATTTGGCTTTCGAGATCGGAGATCATGTTTACCTCCGCGTCTCTCCTATGAAAGGTACTCGCCATTTCGGTATCAAAGGGAAGCTTGCCCCCAGATACGTGGGACCTTTCAAGATTGTCATCAAGAGAGGCGATCTCGCCTATCAACTCGAGCTTCCTTCAAACTTTGCAAATGTTCATGACGTGTTCCATGTCTCTCAGGTCCGAAAGTACTTCAAGACTCCTGACCGCACCGTCAACTTCGAGGACATTGAGCTCCAAGAAGATATCTCCTATCGTGAGCACCCAGTTGCTATTCTTGAAGAGACTGAACGCAAGACTCGCAACAAGTCAATCAAATTCCTCAAAGTCAAGTGGTCACACCATTCCGACCGTGAAGCTACCTGGGAATGCGAGGATCACCACCGTTCTGAGTACCCGGCGTTCTTTCAGTCCTAGATCTCAGGACGAGATCCTTTCGTAGTGGTGGAGTGTTGTAACATCCCGGATATGACTTTCCCAATATGTATTCCAACTCTTGCCGTTTCCGGCGTTAAGTTATTTTATTTTCTCGGGTTCGGGTTTTTGTCTCCATGTGTTGTTGTCGTTGTCATGCATCTCATATCATGTCATCATGTGCATTGCATTTGCATACGTGTTCATCTCATGCATTCGAGCATTTTCCCCGTTGTCTGTTTTGCATTCTGGCGCTTCGTTCTCCTCCGGTGGTCATTTCTACCTTTCTTTCGTGTGTGGGGATTAAACATTTCCGGATTGGACCGAGACTTGCCAAGCGGCCTTGGTTTACTACCGGTAGACCGCCTGTCAAGTTTCGTACCATTTGGACTTCGTTCGATGCTCCAACGGTTAACCGAGGGACTGAAAAGGCCTCGTGTGTGTTGCAGCCCAACACCCCTTCAAGTTGGCCCAAAACCCATCAAAACCCTCTCCATCTTCTAGAGCGTTCGATCACGATCGCGTGGCCGAAAACCGCACCTCATTTGGACACTCCTAGCTCCCTCTATGCCTATTTAAAGACACCCCCCGAAGATCTCCTTCTCCTTCCCCTGGAAAAAAACCCCTAGATCCAAATCATCATCGCGCGCCACCGGACAGAGCCGCCACCGACGGACACGTCCGAATCTGCCTGCCGCCGCCACGCGGCGCTCCGCCACTCGCCCGCCGAGCTGTTCCCACTTCGCCGCACTACGGGCCCGCACAGCCCGGAGCCGGCCCTCCCGGCTCGCGTCCTCGCCCGCGCC
>NW_025225410.1:129238-130195 GCF_018294505.1 Triticum aestivum
CCGCGACTTCGCCCCGACGCCGCCATCTCGCGCTCCGGCGACCGAGCCGGCCAGCCCCGCCGTGCACCATCGCCGGAGGCCGCGCCAAGCGTCGGAGATCCTCGCTGTTCCGACCTCGCCGACGCCGCCGTCTCCTCTCATCGGATCCGGCCTCCTCCTCGCTTCTTCCTCGCCGGATCCTCGCTTCTTCCTCGCCGGAGCAAAGTCAACCCTCGCCGGAGTTGCCTCAGTTCACGCGCCGACGACGAACCCTAGATCCGGAGGGTATAATTTTTCCTAAGTCTGCAGTTCAAATGCCCTTGTTCATCGCATCGTAACTTTGCATCTGTAGCTCCGTTTTGGGCATATAGCATATCGAAATGTTCGCCTCAGAG
Organism: Triticum aestivum; assembly: GCF_018294505.1. Classification (NCBI taxonomy): domain Eukaryota; kingdom Viridiplantae; phylum Streptophyta; class Magnoliopsida; order Poales; family Poaceae; genus Triticum; species Triticum aestivum. The sequence continues at coordinate 129,613 of NW_025225410.1, forward strand.
AGCACATCATTTCATTGCATTGCATCATTTTCATTTGAGTTCATCTTGATGCACGAAATGCTGTTAGAAGAGGGCTACTTGAGATAATTGTCAGATCTGCTGCTCCATTTAGATATTTGTCATTTTTGCCATGATTATTGTGTGCATGATATGCCCATGAGCTCTACATATGTTTTGTTAAGGGTTTTGCCATCTTTCCAGAGGTGCAACCCATGTATATTTGTGATGTGTGTGGTGACTAGCACAAGCTTGCAAAGTGAGGCACTTGGTAATTCTGATTTCAGGGACTTAGCATTTCCACTAAGTCTTTGACCTGTTTATCTCATGATGCCATATGTTCATGTTGTTTACTAGTGATCCGTGCCTCTTTTGAGGATGATCAGTAAGGATGTTTTGTTAATCTTGTAGTGCTCTATCCATCCATGTCTTTGTTTGCAATTATGGAGCACCCTAGCTTGAGTCAATCGAGCTCTACTTTTTCTACTTCGTGAATCTGGGCAGATTGTCTACTTGTTAGTGATTTTGCCGAGGATGTTGTAGTTGATCCGTGCATGCTATGCTATTGTTCTTGCCATGTCTAGCT